>NC_063196.1:20632891-20737891 GCF_017589495.1 Alosa alosa
AAGGCTGCGCCACATGTTTTATTGGGTGACAGACAAATAAAAAACACCAGAGCAATGTGTGGGAAGACAGACACTGGTCTGAGAGAGAGAGAGAGAGAGAGGAAGAGAAAGAGAAAGAAAGGAAGACTGAAAGAGGGGAAAAAACAGTCATCCTGAGTCATGTTTCACTGGGGTCTTAGTGTCAACATAAAAAAATGCATAATATCCTCCATATGCACAGTCTGAGCAACAACATCCCAGGAGTAGCTGGAGTTGCCTCTTTCTTTCTCCATCTCTGTTCTGTCTATCCCTTCCTTCTCTGCCTTGATCACAACAGTATTCCCCACCACTATCATTGTGCTCCCTTTCTCTTTGCTTATTGTGCTTGGATTTGAATAACAATGAAAATATATGCATAACCCTCCTGTGACATCTCGTCTCCTTTGATGTGGGTGTTATTCAAACAGCTGCCATGTCTGCCCGGTGGAGATATTTGTGGCGGGTGTTTCTCAGGCCCTCTCTTCAAAAACGCCTTGGTCCAGGAGAGAGGGCTGCTTCCTGCTTTGCAAAACTAATTGTACGTGTACCAAAAAAATGAAAGCAGGAGTAAAGAGAGAGGGAGGTGTGTGTGTGTGTGTGTGTGCGGGTGATATTAAAAAAAATCTCATTAAGATTTTTTTTCTAGCCTCAGAACCATAGGCAGGGTAGAATGAGAATGAGGTGGGGAGAGAAAGGAGAGGTGAGGCTGGGGGAACGTGCTGAGAGGAGAGGGGTCCTGCGGTCCGCGCGGGTCGTGTGAAGATCTGACCCAGCCGGGCTGCGCGGCCAAGGCCGAGGTCAGCTCCCCTGCTGGCTCGGCCAGGAAAGCTGAGCCGCCGGAGCTCAGCGGAGGGCCCGGGCTTAAGCCCTCGGCTGTCTTTTGGGCAGCCGCCAAGGCGCTCCGATCAGCACCATGGGGCACAGGGCGATGGGGGAGGGGGGGTTATGGGATCGGTCTGCCAGCGGGCTCCTTCACAGCCAGGCCGCTGACCATGTAGGGTGGTGGGGGTGGAGGTGGGGGGTGTATTGTAATACAAGCCTTTAAAGTGAAACGGAGAACCTGCAGGTGAGGCAGCAGATGATGATGGCTACATGCTGATACATACAGCTTTAGCACCTGAGGACGAGTGTGTTTACCATATGCCACATTAGCCTACTGTGCACACAATTACAGCCATAGGCATGAGTGGCTGTGTGTTACTTAGGACAACAAGAAGTAGTTTTCCTTTTTTCACCATGCAAAAGTCTCTTTTGGGGAAAGAGTGTTTCGTCTCGGAATTACCATTCAAGGATGAAACCGTGGCTAATGAGAAAAATAGCTGCTATTTGATGATCTCACAATAGCCTGGAGCTCGCTAATATGGGAGAAAGGGAGCTGCTGTGGGTATGGGGGAGGGGGAGAGGGGGTGTTCAGAGCTCTGTGGTGCCAGTTAAATGAGTCTACTGTGAGTGGAGCAGAAAATGAGGAGTGTGTGTGTGTGTGTGTGTGTGTGTGTGTGTGTGTGTGTGTGTGCGTGTGTGTGGTGGGGGTGCGTGCGGAGCGGGGTGGCCGGACTCGTGTTGGCAGCCCTTAGCTCCGGAGTGCTCTCTTGGCTGCCTTTTGGAACGGGCCAAAGCAAACAACAATGGCCGGTCCAGGCTTCACACAGCCGCCGTAAAAAAAACGTCCATCAGAATTCAGGCCCATCGCATGCTCGACTGTCTCTGGAGTGGCTCCTCTGCCAAGAGCAGATAAATGGTGCACCAGTCATCAATGGTCAAACGGACAAGGGGGGGACAAATCAAAACCATAAAGTAAACACAAAAATTTGGCCATTTATTCTGAGAGCCTGAGCATGCCACATATGTCTGTTATACAGATGGTTGGTGGTGGCTCTGAACTTTTATAGTCTAAAACGGATAATTCCGGTCCTTAATTATGATTGTCTGAATTGCACTTCTGCTTTGTGTAGTGCCTAGCAACACCCTTTAGCTCACTGGAACCTACGGCCTCTTTGTGCATATTGTTTTTCTGTGTGACATGTCAATCTCTCATTTTATTCTCATTGCTTTCCTGTCCATTATACCTTCTATTTCAAGTAATAAAGTTTAGTTAGACATATGTAGTTGTTGCTTGGTAACTGTCATGGATGAAATGTCATGGATGAAATGTCACTGTCATGGGGGCAGCCGTGGCCTACTGGTTAGCGCTTTGGATCTGTAACCGGAGGGTTGCCGGTTCAAGTCCCGACCAGTAGGCACGGCTGAAGTGCCCTTGAGCAAGGCACCTAACCCCTCACTGCTCCCCGAGCGCCGCTGTTGTAGCAGGCAGCTCACTGTGTTGGGATTAGTGTGTGCTTCACCTCACTGTGTGCTGAGTGATTTTCACTAATTCACGGATTGGGTTAAATGCAGAGACCAAATTTCCCTCACAGGATCAAAAGAGTATATATACTTATACTAAAAGCAAATTACCTGATTTTGATTTGGTAGATAGTGAGCGAGTGTAATAATTGAATGTAGAAGTGGATAAAGTAGATTCCCTTGTCTTTTTAAAAAACATTTTATGTGGTTGGTGCGCACAGCTAATAGAGTTTCAGTACATCCAGTAAAAACATATGGCTGCATTTGCCTTTAAATACTAAATACTTGGCTTGCATCAAGCCTGGAACTGTAGAAACTGTTATGAGCCATTAAATGATTTTCAACAGAGGCCCACTCAAGGCAGGCATAAATGTAGGCCCTCCATTTTCCCCCTTCAACAGGACCCTTCAGCGGCAGCAAGGCCCCTGTGCATACAGGCGGGCACAGTGTTGGGGGAGCAAAGAGGAACAAACCTCTTCAGGTTGTGTGCTTCTGTCCTGTAGGTAACGGTCAGCTGTGGTGATTGATACTGGTGGGCAGAGGCCTTCCGCTGGTTTAAACAGAATTAATGCCCCCACCCAGCGCTTTAGCCTTAATTACATTAGCCTCTCTCTCCTCCTGCTCTGTTTGTTTTTGCTCTCCTCGCGGGAGGCATTGGTGGATGCCTCCGTCTCCTAATGGCTTGTCGGAGGGTGACTCTAGAGACTAAGCTTTGGCCGGCGTGCCCCTGCACCCCCACCACCACCACCGCCACCACCGCCACCACCCCCCTCTCCACACCCCCGTATTGGAACAGTCGTACGCCTGTGTTGGCATTTCGCCGCTCGACCCCACGCTCCCCTCTGCATATTTCAGCGGTGCCCTTGGGCCAGCGTCAGCCCCGAGACAACGTCTGATTCATGAGCCGACCTCTCGCTGGTCATCTGATTCAACACCAGAGAGAAAGAGAGAGAGAGAGAGAGTCTCAAAGGCAAGCTAGAATTCCACTACCTCCACAAAAGGTGTAGTATAAAATCATTGGGCTGTGGTAATCAAACACCTTTAGCAGAAACTGTCTCAACACAGCTGAGTAGTTTTTCTTCTTTCTGTAGCATTTCTGTGATCACAGTAGTGAAGCCTGTTTCATTCTAAAATAAATAAAGAAGTAAGACATGTCCCATATGCTGTAGTCTCTTCCCTTGTAAGAAATATGTTTTAAGAAAAATGCATTTATTACTGATTCATCATTGGAATTGGTCTTTACAAAAGCTAAAAATTGGCCCATTTTGTGAAGCATTGAACTTCATTTTCTTTGTAAAAACAGAATATGTGATCACAGAAGTAATTTATTAAATTAATTTCTTTAAAAAAAAAAAAAAAGCTAAACATTTTCTACAACTTAAAAGCTGTCAATTCCAAAAAAGCGTACAGATGATGTTTTAGTTTGTTGCTGTGACACATCAAAGAGCTTATGTGTAAAGAAGTAATAATGTGCAAAAACCGAACAAATTAGTTATGAAGCAAATCACACAAACTGGGGCCATTGATATTTGGGGGGGATTTCGTGACAACATTAAATCACATAAAGCTAAAAAGGCTTTTCTCTTTTCTCATGCCCTAAAAAGTCATATGTGTGTAAAGTAATTTTAGGGAAATAAAAACAAAATTTCTCCAATCTTACTACTGTAATTTTAATTGCCCCATTAACAACTTCAGTATATCAAAGTTCTCTCCAGTTTTAAAATCTTTCCTCAAATTAAAAAGGCAGTTTGGGGGCATCTTAAATGTTTTTAAATCTGGCGTGCTGATATTTTTGGATTTAACTGTGAGACACACACACACACACACACACACACACACACACACACACACACACACACACACACACACACACACACACATAAACATAAACATAAAAACACATACATAACCCAACCTGACAGCAATTGAGAGTAATTCACTCCAGAAAAGTCAGTGCCACAGAAGGGAGAAAAAACATGAGAATGTCTCAATAATTCATAAAAGCGGAGCATATCCAATTGTAGTGGTCCCAATTAAACTTTCAGAAGCCTATCCTCACTCTCACTCCCTACTCTCTCTCCGTCTCAATCCAGACCAGCCTCTCTTGTCAGGCAGCTTGGCCAGGTTTCGCCTCCTTCTTCCAACTCTTGTTTTTGCTCGACTTCATCTCTGATTGGCTTGATTATGATTGCAGTGATTATGCGCGGCTCTCGCCATGGCTCTGTGCTTAGTGCCTCTCCGAGTCACAGACGCAGCATAAGGCGTCGGCTCAGCACTCTCTCAACTTCTAGAAAACCACTCTCTCTATCATTCTTTCCTCCTTCTGTTCCTTCCTCCCCCTCTCCCCCCATCCCCTCTGTTTGTGTTGTCTGTCTTAGCGTCATTCCCCATGCTCAAAGACGATCATTAAATGACAGGCACTTACCTTGCAGAGCGTGGCGTTTCGGGCAGGGAGGTCAGAAGGAAGAGCACGGTCTCCCGCTGTTAGGAATGCGCCAGCCAGCCGCACGCAGACGACATCGGCGAGAGGAGGGAGACTCGTTAACTTTGAAGAGGAGCGAGAGCGGGCGGTGGGGGAGCGGTAGCAGGCAGGAAGACAGGACAGGGGAAAAGGGGAGTGGAGCGGATGGGGGGTGCAACGCCCGGACAGCAAAGAGGTAAACGAGCAGACGACCGGGCGGTGATCTGCGCTATCCACACCTACGCCGCTTCCTCTCCCGTCCTCCTGGCATGAATGCGTGTATGACTGTGCAACTTAACCCCCGAGCGACCGATGCAACCGGTTTCTTCAGCAAGCCGACTCCTCTCTAACTTTTGCCTTTTCCACCCGTTCTTCTTTCTCTCTCTCTCTCTCATTCGCTCCTCTTTTTTCTTCCTTTTCTCTTTTTTTTTCTTGACGATGAAATCCACCCCTGACAATGAGCTCAGCGTTGGGGAGTCAGGTTTCAGGCAATGGGAGCTGAGAGAGAGGAGCAGAGCGCGTCTCACAGGAATTCCAGCAAAAGGGCTTAAGGCAGGAAAAGAGGAGCAGGAGGAGGTCACCGGGTGACTCTCACAGAACAAAGACAGAGTTATAGGGGCCAGGGGTCAGCCATGCACCGAGGACCACTCCAATGAGCACAGGGGCTGACTGAGAGCTTTGCAGGCCCCCAGGGGCCCAAGGACATTAAAGTTAGCACACCCCCACAGGGGCTGTAAGCATCAGCTTCTTGGAAAAACCTGCCAAGTGGGTACAGTCCTGTGAAAGTGTTTCAGTGTCCTCACTGTTTTGAGTAGCTTTCAGAAAAGCCGGTTGGGTTGAGAGATGCCATTCCTGGCTAATTCTCTTGCTTCACGCTGGTTCGGCCTCATTGTAATTCCATCAGGGCAGTCACATTTATTTCTTTCCTTTTCAGCCTGTGTACTTAACTCTCTCAGAGTCGGCGTGCAGTAATTGCCAGTTCCAGTACTAAGTCGTGCCTGCAATTTATTCTTCACGAGGTGGGCTTAAGAAAATGTGATGATTCATGTCTCACCTAACCCCCCCACACACACACACACCCCTCTCCTGATAAACTATAAACTTCAGCAGCAGTTGATTTATGCCACAGCAGAATCCAATAAACTTTGCTTACAAAAGCGGACAGGCTCTGCAGAACATGTGCACGTTCCTAACGTTTTATGTTTTCAAAGCTCAAGGCAATGTGAGAGGAACTGTTTTTTTTTTTTTTATTATTTTTTGCTTTTTTTCTCTTTGAGAAGTTAACATCCTCTCACTGAGCGAGCCCTGTAATATCCAGCTGTATCTATTAGTGTGAATACAAACATTATAAGGTGTTTTTGGTCCACTCAGCTCATTTCTCCAATAGTTAAATTATTAAAAAAAGAGAAGAAAATTAAGCAACAGAGTGGTGGTTTACTGAAAAATAGATGATGTCATGCAGTTATGAGGTGCTATGAGAAGAAGTTGTGCTTCTGGCTTTTTGTTTGTTCTGTGCGTTGTTTTCCCTTTTTTTTTCCTTTCCCGGGACAGTTATTTTGGCTGTTTACTCTTCTTGGCGCTGGCTCCTTGGCTTTGAACTGCCAGCATCTTGCTGAGCCTTTGGGAATGTGTGGCCTCTATTAGAGACAGGAAGTGTGCGAATGAGCACTCGAGGCGAACATCTCAGGAATCTTGATCCCTTTTCCCCCTCGTGGCGTTTTTCTTTTTTTTCCTTCTTCTCACCGGTGTGGCCAACTAATCGCCCGGCTCGTGTTGATATCCTCACGTCTCTCCACTCCTCTCCCCTCTTCCTGGAATGTGGTGTCGGTGTGTGCTGGAGCTATGTTTGCCCAGATGAGAGTGTTTGTGTGTGTATGAGTGTGTGTGTGTGTGTGTGTGTGTGTGTGTGTGTGTGTGTGTGTGTGTGTGTGTGTGTGTGTGTGTGTGTGTGGGCACACCCTCACAGGCCCGTTCCTATGGGAACGCCATGATAGCGAGCAGCTTGTTGTGTTCCTTGGCGATGTTGCTGGCTGAGGCCTGACAGCCTCACGGCAGTTCTGCTGTTTTGAATTAAACCAGATATACAACGAATGTTAGTTTTACCCTCCATCTCCTCCACCCAGCCTTGCCTTTTGCTCTAACTTCAAGTCTTTTTACGCTTTCATAACAGGGTTAAAAAAGGTAAACTACATCATGTATCATAACCAAATAAATAGCTTTAGTGGGATTAATATGCATGTTATTAATTACATAAACTTTTAGCTAAAAAGGCCCAGAGTGTCCGATGGGAATTTCACAGTGCAGTGTTCTGAAAAATCGGAACAGCTTGCGGTTCAGAGTAAGGTTGATGAATTGATAATTAATGACTGAATTAACATTTCTTTATGTCTCATTACCCATGCCTGCATTGGAACGCTAGCTTGAAGCATGACCCATGCGATAATAACCGTGAATTATAATTGCGATGGAGCACTTCAGCCGCAGACTGCAGGGACCCAAACTGTAGCTTGAAGAGGAGGGTTTCTCTCAGAAAACTAGTCAGCTAGAGAAAGTGTGCCATTTGTATCTACTCATTTCTTGGCAATTAAAGATGCTGTAAGTAATGTTGGGATTTCATGCTGGCTTCTGACAGAATTTAGTAGAACTGCACCCCTCCCCATTTATACTCTCAAAATATGCAAAATAATTGGTGAGCAGGAATGTCTGTCTCATTGGAATTGTCCTGATTGGTTGACAGATAAAGATCATGTCAAGATCTAAAATATAACGTAAGTGTCATATTTCAAGATTCTCTAGTCTGGTGCAGAGAACAGAATAAACATTTATGGCAGCTTTCACTCAATGGAAAAAGTTGACAGAGCTGGTTGAGATGTCAAATAGGGAAAAGTGTGCTTTACCCTCTTTAAGAAATAACATTTTAAGGATGAATATTTTGAAAGGTAAAAACTTGACTATTTTGGTGATAACATGAGATGATCTTGAAATATGACACTTATGTTATATTTTAGGTCAAACATCTATCAGCAGGTTAACGTGCCTAAAATAGTTTCTAGTTATCTCCTAAGCCGTGGGTAAAAATAGAAAATTAATGATAACACTTATACAAATAAATCTTGACATGATCTTTATCTGTCAACCAATCAGGACAATTCCAATGAGACAGACATTCCTGCTCACCAATTATTTTGCATATTTTGATATATATATATATATATATATATATATATATATATATATATATATATATATACTGTATAACTGTATAAATTGGGCAGTCTGCAGTACGCCAAAAACTAGTATGGACCCTTTCATCAATAAAAACAAAAACAATGCTTGAACGTTCTATTTGGGCCCCAATCTACTTCCTCTGCATTAAGATAACATATGGAATGTTAAAAAGGAAGTCTTGTGGGGCCAACTATGATGCTGATAATGGAACTCTCTTGAAAGGGTCTATAGATCAAGTCAACAAGCAGGAAGGCGACTATGAGGAGACAGCCCCAGCGGTTTGGGTACCACTTGTCTGCTTTCGGGCCCATCTAAACCTTGCCCCTCATCTTCATGTTGTTTATGTGCCAAAGTTATCACCTTAGTGTAGCACTCTTTAATGTGCCAAACTGTTTCAGGTAATCATCTCTTGCTTACCACTTTTCCCGATGAGAAGGCTCTATTCTCAAGAGTGTTTCACTCTGAGGGCTTTTCTCGGGAGACTGATGTCTTTTATGGTGAGTGTCTGAAGAAGCAAGCGCTCTTCAGCTAAGTCGCTAAGGGTTTGCCATGGTGAGATGTGGTGAGGAGACACTGTGGCTGTCTCTGGATTATCTTATAATTTCAGAGCTGTGCCTGTGGTATCTTAAATTAAGCTCTAATATGTCAGAAAGACGAAATCCCTCAATTACTTTCTCAAGTCGTTGTTTATGGTAAAATGTCCGCTCTGTGACTTTTTTACGAGAACACAATTTTAAAATGTGGTTTCGGTTCATTTCGTTTTTCTTTTTAAGCTGTTTCTCTTCGCCTAACCATCAATCTTTGACGCTCCGTAAAAACCTTGAGTTTTTTTTTAACTCCTCCTGGTGCATGGATGCTGTTTGCATGCAAGTTTGGAAGACCTTTGAACAGTCCAAGACATCGACCTCAAAATCCATGACCTCCACAGACTGCTCATTGAGACTCAACTCAACTCAGCATGGTCTCTCAGGCCTGCGATCTTTATGTGAAATGTAGGAGACCGCAGCACATATTTCCGAAGGTTCTGAGCAGTGAATAAACAGATTGATCTGTCGCTGATGGCAAACACCTCAGTGGGCTTGGCGAGCTTCATGCATAAATGGGAATTCCTTTCATGTCACTGTTTTGATTTGTTTTTTTGCCATTATGCATTTAGAGTGAGAGAGAGAGAGAGAGAGAGACAGAGAGAGAGAAAAGAAAACCCCTCACACAAACTGAGCTACAGTTGGAAACATGAAATTACAGTGCACGTATCTTGTGCAAACGACTACCTCTCTTTATGCTGTTTTGATTCCCAAATGAAAAACATATTCCAGGAAACCCTGACAGGCCTCTTGCTGTGTGCACATGGGCCCTCCTTCTCCAAACCCCCCACCCATACAAGCCCAGCATAGGGCTGAATGCTGTGCCGATCGGAATGGCTGGCTAATTACATCATTTGGAAGCGGCATGAAAGCACTTTACGGGCATAAGTAACTGAAATGTTTTATTGCTCGCAGAATTGCCAATTAACAAGCAACACCTGGAACACAGAGCCGCAGTTAAAATGGCAGCCTCCTCTGGACAGAACTGGGAGACGTTCTTGGTTCACCCCCACGTAACAAATCCCCTTGAGCTTGTTTTTCTTTCCAGGCCTTTATTTCTGAACTGCTCATTTCTCTCTCTCTCTCTCTCTCTCTCTCTCTTTCTCGCTCTCTCTTTTTTCAGAGTCTGTTAAAAGTCACCAACAATGCACCTTCACATTCAGTCACACAGATCATAAGTCATCGCCTGACGTCCCCGTTACACAATTAATAAAGCCTGTTTCCTGGGGAGAGTGTATGGCATGGGTACAAAACAAACTTGTTCAGGGCATGCTACTGAAAAGGAAAACACACATCTCTCTATCCTTTTTCTCTCAACCTTGATCACTCCATCTTTCTTGTATACACACACACAAATGGCACACCTTGAATGCAGTCAAACTTGTCATCCACTGGCCTTTTGATACATGCCCTCGCTGAGCTTGACTTCCTTCAGTTATGGTGTGTGGATTAAGTTCATCTCATAGAGCAGTGGCACTATGGAACGGTCACCACACCCTCCGGCGTCCATAGTGGAAAGGGCCATAAACTATGTGAGCCAAAGATTGGATTAAAATATCCTGGGGTGCCATGGCGACACCATGGTTGACCAGGCTGACTGCTACGGCTCGCCGGAGACGGGCAGGGCAGTCAGAGTCAGAGCAGTGACTGAAAAAAACGTCCAAAATATACTTTTTAAAAATAATCTTTTTCAAGAAAAACAAGTGTACCTGTTTTTACAGTTTGCTTTTTAAGCAGATCCTTCAACTCTGTGAAAGCTATGCAGAGGAAAAGCCAAGATTTTATCCCCCTTGCACACCCACCCCACCTCCTGTGTTACAAGAGGGCTGTATTTTCATGCTGAAGGTTCCAAGTCTCCAAATTCAAACATGTTACTCAGCACCAGATGCCCTTGCTTTTTGCATAAAATACCCAATCTGGCTGTGGTTAAGTTTAACACGCGTTCTTGTTAAACCTGTACCAGAGCAACTTTTCCTTGATCCAGCATCAAGTTTCCTAAATATTCATGTTTGGATGAAATATTTCAATCAAGTATTATTTACAAAAAAAGGGAGAGAGGGAGAGAGAGAGAGAGACAGATAGAGGTTGACTTGGCCCCCTGTCCAACAGAAAACAACATGTCAAGAATAACCAGACCATTGCAGCAACTCCACCTGTGGTTGGCTACAAGTTGCCAAAGCTGTTCAGTTAAAAATGATATCCATTTGACTCATTGAAATATTTATAGATGCAGCCGGCCCGCTGTGAGAGTATTATGTGTCTAAAATAGGCATCGTAGCACAGGGCAGGTCTTTTGTCCCCTCGTGGACAGTTAGCCTCACTTGAACTGGATTCAGGGCTGCAATAAATAAGTCAGTGGACTACACTGTACTACTACAGTGTATGGAATTATAAATTAAATGTTGAATAATATATTGATGAAAATACAATGTGAAAAATAGAAAATTACTGTGTGTAGATTTGAAGAGAGATAGATAGATAGAGATAGATAGATAGATAGAGATAGATAGATAGAGATAGATAGATAGATAGAGATAAATGGAGATAGATAGAGATAGATAGATAGATACACACAAACGTACATACACATACGCAGTATGAGTTGCTCTTGTGCTTTTGTAAAGCACTTTGTGACTTTTGTCTATAACCCTAGCCTATGAATAAAATTGTCTTACTTAAAACACACTAAAACACACTATTGGCAAAAGCAGGTTCTTCACACACACATCTTCAGTCTGATTCCCCTCCATACTCGTGTTTCCCCTCCATACTCGTGTATGATCTGTCTTTTTTACCTACCCGTCCCTCTCTCTCTCTCTTTCTCTCTCTCTCTCTCTCCCTGTTCATTATGTATACAGAACCATGAATGAGGGGCCTACACGTGAAGGTAGCCCAGGGGGCCTGCAGGACAAGAGCATGGCACTCGGGGGGCATGAGCTATCGTCTGCCCGTTTTCATTATGCCAGCCTCCCGTGCCACCTGAGCCTTATCCAGGTGTGTAAATTGAACCAGTTCCTACAGCCCCGTGAGTATAGTGTTCTAGTTAGAGAGAAGGTGCTTCAGTTCGAGATGAATAGCAATGGCCCATTGGGACGGGTGATGGACGGTACAAAAAAAGGCTTGTGTATGAAGGGGAAGGAGGTGCTCTGAGGTTGTTTTCACTGAGGGCTTTGTCAGTGAAGAGCAATGTTATGCAGAGTGGTTTTGGTACAGGGGTGTGAATGATTTTTTTTGCAAATTACAATGAACTAATAATGCTTCATTTCCTTTTTACATGTGGTGTGAACACATGCATACCTCCACACAATCAATGCAATGAGAAAAAATAAAATATATATATATAAAAAAAATAATAACTACTAACTATTTATTGTTTTTATGCATTCCTCATGAGTTGACAGCACTTTCAATCTCGTTGTACCTTTGCAAAAAGTGTCAATGACAATAAAGACTATCTATCTATCTATCTATCTATGTTTCAATCAGCAAATACCACACTGACATAAAATAAGTCACCTGTTGATTCCAATTTAAAGTAGCCTACAGAGCCATTTGAAGTTTCCTCTATGGAAAGTAACTTTTTATGTTACACGTTAATTTTATTTACTCACATTATTTACTTAAATTACACTCACATTTCTCCCCTTAGTTTCAACGAGTTCGAAGTGTGAATACCTTCATCCCTCAGAAGTTAGCGTTGGCTGTGTCTCGCTTGCTATGATTGCTCTTCATTGCCACCAGCCTCTGTCACGTACCGTGTGGAGCTATGATTGCACCTCATGCTACCAGCCTATCATGTAGGCTGCCGTGTGGAGCTCGTGCCTATTGAGCAAGTGTGCAGCTGAGAAAGCAGCATATCCTGGCTGGAAAGGTTCAGCATCAGCTGTGCAGAGGTCATTGGTTCAGGTGATCCTGGAGTTGAGATGCCACTATCCTCTCAAAGATTTTAGGTAAATGGCAGATTGGAGATCTATAGTCATTTAAGTCAATAGGATTCAGTCCAGGTTTTTTCAGAGTTGGTCTGACAATAGCAGTTTGTGAATAGCAGTCATGAAGAATGGATAATGCCAATTGTAAGACATGTGAATTATTGAGGTTATCAACAGGGCAATACGCGGCACATCATAACCAAGCTTGTTAGAAGAGGTTTCAGCTGACTGGTGGAGGAATTGCACTTACTGATGAGACCAGAGTTGCAACTTTGAGCTGGGAGACTGAACTCACAAATAGCATTGATTTATGGCTATTCAAATAGCATTGGATTTATGGCTATTCATGGAGAATGGTTCTTTTAGTTCAATGATTGCCGTTCTTGGTGAATTGTTTTAGTTTTTCCATGATAAAGTTCAAGAAGGCAAACCGCCGTTTGTCAGATAGATTTTGATGGAGTTGATGGTGTTATCAGGTGGTTTAAGTAATCCATCTACAGTGGAAACGAGAGCCCTGGTGTATATATAAATTAGGGTGGTCCTAATTTTTCAACTTTTAAAAGTTCATGCTCTCACCCCACCAATATGTTTGAATAAATAAAAATAAATGTTTTAAAATGTTATCAATATTAATCAATATTTAGAGGTTGCTCAAAGCCTTTGAAGTTTAATACATACTGTGCAGAGTGCATATTCAGGATTTTTCGCGTATTATGTGATACAATGTGCTAGCATGTATAATTGTTTAATAATACAGTATGCTTATGGCAGCAATGTTCTTACTTAGTTCTGAAATCAACATCCTGTCATTATGTCATACAAGCATGCAAGTGTTTTTGGCTTGTTTCTTTCTTTCTTTCTATGATGTATTATGTTGTTTACCACACTACCACAGTGTCTGTGTTATTAAACATATTATTGCATTTTATTTTGTTGTGCGTTCTTAAATGGTAAAATTTCTGCAAAAATTAGCGATTCCGGAAATATTCAAAGGCCTTGAGCAACCTCTAGATATTGTAGGAACAATTAAAAATGCATTGTGTTTTTATTGATATCCTAACACATTTAGGGGGTGAGAGTTGAACATTTAAAAAAATGACCCCATATAAGGACCCTAATATATATGTATATGTGTGTATACTGTGGGTATATATATATATATATATATATATATCGTGAATAAGACGTTCAGGCCTATAAACTATAAGTTTACCTGCAAACCTCGACTTCTTGTCGAAGCAGATAGTGCAGTGGTCACAGGCAAGGGCACGGGGTTCGATTCCCGTGTGATGCGTTTTGGCGGAGTGACTGTGCATGTGTACCAACGTCTCTGGAAGGAAGGCGCGCAATTTGAACAAGAAATTGGTTCTCAAACGGAAGTTTTGATTGCAACAATTAGCTAGTTCATGCACCAGGGTGTAAATAGCATGCAGTACTATAAACACCTGGGTACGAATAGCATCCACTTCTAACTGTACATTGATGGAAACAGCATACTGTACCTTATTTAGAGTGTCTATTACACAGCTGAGATATTCACACTCTGTTATGCAACAACAACAAAAAACATGTTGCTTGTTTTTTAAAAAAAAAAAAAATTATTACATTGTGTGATCAATATGCCAGATTAAATGCACAGGGGTGCAAATAGCATACACTGATATTTGTACCAGACGAGGTACTAATAGAACACATTGCTGTGTGCACCGGGGTACGAATAGCATACATTGATATTTGTACCAGACAGGGTACTAATAGGACACATTGCTGTGTGCACCGGGGTACGAATAGAATTCACATCTTATTGCACCAGGGTACGAATAGCATACACTGCTAATTGTACCAGGGGTGCAAATAGCCTTACCCTATAAACTGTGAGAAGGCCTAGGCCTATACTTGCATTATTGAGCCAGGCCTTTAATATAAGCTTATTAAAGGCACACTATGCAGGTTTTGGAGGCCAACTCGCTTCCCCCTAGTGCCTGTGAGCAGAAAAAACACCCTTGCAACTGTGGACCGGTGGGCCGACGGCCTCAGTGTCAGGAAGTATAACAAGTGTAACGAATTGCTTTACTGCATTCAAATACACATACACGCCAGGCACCGGCTAGAAAAAGGTAGCGATGGAGTTTCTCAGACATTCGTCATGACAGAGCCAGAGAAAAAGAAGCAAAAACCGAGAAAGCAGTAAGGTAATTGCCAATACTGCATAGTTTACCTTTAAACGTGTTTTGGATGTCATCCCAATGACTAATATCGTTTCCTGTGTAGACTCACTCAATAAATAGCCAGGCCATTAGTAATGGGGCCTCAGTAGTATTAAACAAAGCAGAGCAATATGATGATAGTTCTGTAAAGGTCACAAAACATTATTGATCTGGAGACTAGACATTGATATGGAGTGCACAGTGATGTGAAGTATGAAATGATAGAGGTACAGTATGACTAACTGACTGTCCCTCTAAGAATCCTCCCCCTTCAGCTATAGGCTGTAACACACACACACACACACCACACTCATTTTGTGTATACCCGGTGGTTGGCAGTAGTACAGTGGCAAGCACGGGTATACACAGCTTATTTGCCGACAGGCCCACTCAAAATGATTTACATTTTAAAATGCTGCTCAACAACAAGTTCTCTGTGAGACTTAACCTGCCATGTCATATGACCAATTTACTCCTCAGAAAGAAATGTGCACACTATCCACTGAGAACGGGTGGCGACAGATGTCGAACGACTGCCAACTGGGCTGGAGTGAGCCGGACTTCAAGGTTTGAGTTTCCTCTAACAACGGCTTTTCTCATCTAAAAAGAGAGAACCTTTCCCCCGAAGTCCCTATGTTTATTAACACTGGAGAAGGCAACATTTTCCATTACCTGGAGCTGCCTGAGTTAATCCTATGTAAACACACAGAGATGGAAAAAAGTATCCCAACCACCATTTTACACTCCTTTTTTTTTCTCTGTGTAACTTTTACGACAGGTAGCATATTGTTTCAGTGTGTCTGCACCTGGTACTATGGCATTGCTTATAGTATAACATAAATAGAATGGCAACAACTACTGTGTTCAACCCCCCTCTGAATGAATTCACTTCAGGGTTGACAGAATAACAGTAGAGGCAGAGGAGAGAGAGAGAGAGAGAGAGAGAGAGAGAGAGAGAGAGAGAGAGAGAGAGAGAGAGAGAGCAAGTACCTTCCTGAGACATTGTTTTCGCATTTGGCTGGGTGCCGTCTCTCCGCTATGCTCCATGTCCTGTGTTTCCAGAGATGGGTTTCACCCCCTCGGCTGAGTACCAGCTGTTGAATGCATCATTCCCAAAACGGCCCCTCAGCTGCCTCTCTGGCTCCTAAGTAGGGGATGACCAGGCAACTGGCTGTCCATTATTCCAACACCAGCCGTCCCACGGGGACTGAATTTGTCCCAGATATACCACCCCCTGTACAAGAAGAAGGGCTGCCATGTAGAGCCAATCAATGGTATCAGGTTCTATGATCCGCAATGAAGTCATTTATGGGCCATGCCTTTGTGGTGTCCATTATCTTGAACAAGAACCAGCGAGCTTAGTCAGTGTCCTGCGGAATGCTAATACTCTGAGCATGTGATAAAATAGGTAGTCTGCATATCTCTTTGTGGAGCTATTTTTTTACAAGCCATGCCATAACTATAGGCTTATTGTGAGTGTAGGGCATGCCTGTGGTGGAGTTTTGACTTATAGGTGAAGTCTCAGAAGCCATTTGAAGACTAAATTTCATGGGCTTTAAATGGCATGCAGTGCACAGTAGTGACTCGATGGTTTAACTGAACCATAGGTCGGTCAGTGTCCAGTATCAAATAAAATGTCAGTCTCTGAGTTCCTTGCCCTCGTAATATTCACTGTACTGTTTTGCGATGGAATAGAACCATTGTGCATTCTTCTGTTTTTTATAGGGGGTTGGAGGGGATGGGAAGGGGTGTTTTTACTTTTGTCGCCATTAGTCACTTCAAAAGTAATCACCGTTATTGTACCTGAATACTGATGTCATGGCTCTAGAGTGCACTCTCTCCACGACTATAAGACGATGGCCTGTCGCCTGTTACATTATTATGTGGGCAGTTCATTTGTGAGACTGAGAAATGACTTATTATCCAAACAGTACGCATTTTCTCTCTTCTTTCTCCCTCTCCCTGTCTTGCTCACAAAACCACATGTTGCCTTTGTTGCTATCAAGATGATGTGACACAGAACTCACAGAGCTTCATTTTTTAAGTAATTTACTGTTCCGCGAACTTGGCTAAAAGAAGTACATTTTGGCACACATCTGATCAACGTAGATATTGTTGATTAGGAGTTACCCTGAAGCAGCACATTACAATATGACAGTCTCTCCCCAGAATGTAGGGATGGCAGCTTCACAAGCCTGCGCGAGATTGACAAGTTTGGAGAAGCTGAATGAGCTAATTGTCCATCTGTCAGTGGCTCATTGCAGGCAAGGTTGCCTTAGGGTGTGAAAGTGTCTGAACCCTCTGTTCTGTGAGCTCAACTGTTACCAACCCGCTGAAAGACTTTCATGAACTGATGGCATTCATTCATGTCCATTCACAATCCCCTTAATCACCACAGCGCTTGAACTTCATTTTTTTCCCATCATTTCAAAGCACTGTCTTTGTTTCACATGCCCCTCTGTCTATCACCCTGTCTATCATATGTTGCTCTACTGACCCGGTTGTGAGTGATCTCAAGATCTTTACTGACACCCGTGCCGAAAATGCAGCGACCGCAAAACCACATCACGCCATTCCAGATGTACCTCAGTGTCGTTTCACGTAGTATTTTGCTCTGTGAGGTGACAGGTTAATTTTAGGTTTCAATGGCTATTGTATCGAGTTTCTGCTCTGTGCTGAAAGGTGCTCAGGAAAAGTGACGTCTGGATATCGGTGAGAACTGAAGTGGCTCAGATATTTCGCTGGGGGCACTTTCACCTTCCGAACATGAGTTGCATTTTTGTGTGATTGCATAAACCCGCAAAGGAACAAAAAGGTCCTTTGTGAGTAACATGAGCAATTAACTCCTGATGAATCTTGACATGTATGGCCGCCCTATATGATCCAAAAAGGGTTTGGGGGTCATTTTAACCTGTGCTTTTCAGAAGAAGTTATATTATATTCCTACTCACTTATACTGTAGTTTTTTTTTTTAATTTTCAAATGTATTTGTTATGTTTGTTTACATTTATGTTTCTTAGCGACTTACAATGACATCAATAGATATTACATTGTAACATTGAAAATTACAGTGTAGGCCCTATAGTTTATTCATATGGCCTGAAAAAAAACTGTTAAAAGACTAAATAGAACTGAACAGAATTATAACAATTCAACAGATAGTGTTGGCTTTTGTATAGCTGTTGACCTTAAAAATGTCTGTTTTTTATCCATTGCGGAGATTGAAGTAACTAGCATTGGCTTTTGTGATTGACAGTCACTTAGTTTCTGAAGGTGGTAGAGTAGAAGTGATAACATTTCACATGTTGGTCTCCAACTTCAGGACAGGGCTTGCATTCTGTGCAAACAAGTCTGATCCTGTGTTGAACTAACACTTCTATGCTGGCTTTACATTTTCTGTTTCTCATGAAGCTGTATGGTTTAGTTAGAAAGTAAGGAAATCGTCCCCCCCCCTCATATGTACTTCATAAAACTAGTGTTTGCTTTCACACCGTAGTATGTGCAGTCTCTTTACACATGGTTTAATGTACCACCTGACCTTCCAGTGAGCTGGTGTGCAGATTGAGAATATCCTGTGTGTGAACGTGAGTGCAACCATTGATGTATACCACAGTCTTGTGTCACTGACTGGGCCATAAGGTAGATTTATTTTATTTTTTATTTATTAGTGAAATGTAATAACATTTTGTTGGCTGATGAAAAGCAATTGGCTACCAGACCAGTTAATTTGGTTTCTTTCAGCTCCTCTTTGCTTTAAGAGCTTTTATCCCATGCTGAAAGTCTGTCTGCTACTTCATAAGTCATACTCGATTGCCTTATCTTGCATCTACCCAAATTTTATTGAGCATTTCTACTTTTGCGCTTGGGTAAACAATTTAAAGATTTCTAATCTACTGTGCTGGAAACAAATTGTAGGCAGAGTGTTTAAGTGAAGCTCTTTTTTTTCTGGTGTAAACACATTTTCTCAGTTACACAGAAATACTTGCTCGTGCACGCACACACACACACACACTTACTGAATGTATTTAGATTACTTTATGTATCTTACAGGACTAATAGGTTTGCCACAAAAAGGGAAAAAAGCAGAATATTAATATTTGTGTCACTGGATGCTTCTCATATGCATATGCACTATAAGTAATCATAGGCTATATACAATCTGCCTTTGTATAATTAACAAACACCATGTTGTATAACAGTATAATGCAGTGGTTCTTAAGTGGTCTGGCTTTGGGACCCACAATTTCCCATGTTCATAAAGTCGCAACCCATATATATATTTTTAGCGTTCAAGCCAATCGATATGGTGAGCTACATGGTAAGACAAGCAAAGAGCCTGTGCCTACTTGTTTGGAACATGCGGATGTTTGGCATTAGCCTACATTTGTGAAGTCTTCAACTCTTGATGTCACCTTTCAAAGTACTCGACAGGTATGACTTTGACAGGGGTGTCTTGTTTCCATGTGGCATTTTAGTTTTGATGGTTTCATGCTCTCATGTGCCAGCCATCTACTGCACACCACACAATGGGGTTTCTGTCCTATTTTGCCCTCAGTTTAAGTGAATCCATATCCGAGCCTACTGTAGGCTACTTCAAATATTCAGAGTAGCAGCCTAATTGTGTTTACCACTAAAATTATGTCTAACATGACTTGTCACATAAACATTGTCTATGTCCATGGCAATGGCTGATATGTAGGCTATGAATAAAGTTTATCAAAATAAAGGTCCAACATTAGATCTGATAAGGTAGCATTTTAAATTGCCGATTTTTTTAAAATTTATTTTTAACCACAAGCTGTGTGACCCACCCAGAGCGGTTCTGCGGCCCACTTTTGGGTCCCGACCCACCAGTTAAGAAACACTGGTATAATGCATTATATGTACACAGTAAATATGTCTTTATGAGTCAACATGTCTTGCAGTGACAAGGTTGCAAACTAATGGAAATGTGGCCCCTCACAGTTTTTGGTTTTATTTCCTCTAGTAGAAATGTCATGGTTTTCCCAGATGCTCAATTTGTGTGCTCCACTCCACTATTTAAAATGTCAACATAATTGTTGTCTGAGTTACTGACTGTTAAAGTTACTGCTATATTTTTTAGATATTGCTATCTAGAGTGCTTCTTTGTTGTGTCTGTGGACAATGTCTCTAATTTGTAGACCATTGAATAGGATTACAGTTCCTATGATGTCTAGTCACACAAGCCTGCTTGACACAGGTGTCTCGCATTAAAGTGCATCAAGTGCATCCGGTCTCAGTCCAGCCGCCCTCCATCTATGGCCTCCTGCTGGATGAGTGCAGGGAGTGTGGCTGACTCCTGAGGCGCTGGAGAGGAGAGAGGGAGTGGGAGGAAAGTAAGGGGGTCGGCGGGATAGGGTGGGGGGTGATGGGGGGTCTTCTGTGCCTGCTGGCACAGGCAAGGCTGCCTCTGGATGGTGTGTTGCCACGGTAGCTGGCATCAAACACGGCATGTGCTCCATCAGCTGGGAGGGGTAAAAGGGATTGCTGGTTTGGTATGGTGTGGTGCTGGGTTGTGGATGTGCCATATTTTGCAGTGTGTCTCAGTTGTGACAGGAATGCTGGAGGCACCAGTCCTGTCCATGTAAGAGGGAGGAGAAACTGTGAAATATAGGGAGAGCAAAAATTGAGAGGGAGAGGGAGGGAGAGAGAGAGATAACCAGAGAGAAAGAGCATGTTCCCAACAGAAATAGGCAGTCTTGAGGTGAGAGCACAGTGGAGACAGCATATTTGTACATATCTGTTGTGAATTATTTGTCATGTTGTGCACTCATGCTGTTAATCAGCCTAATATTCATGGCCAGATGTTGTGTCTTGTGCCCCACCCACACACACACACACACCACCACCACCACCACTATCAACACCACCAAATTCCTGTTTTAAGGGAAATTCTATTCATACCATCCTGGCTGAATATTCTAGCCATATTTTCTCTCCATATCCCACATGCCCCATCTATGTCCCCTTTAGCTGGTTTGGTTGTGGATATTTATGGCTGTTTGTATTTGTATCATTTCTGTTCTTTCTATGATAGGCTTTGTCTAAGCTGTATGATAGAAACAATCTCTGGTGTTTATCCTTGTCCAAGTTGACAGGTGTATATGTATGTACATGACTGAGAGTCATATGATGCTGGGAGGGCTGGCTGGCTCTTCGTGCTTTAACCCTTCGGAAAATTAGATGCATACTGTAGATGTGCTAAATCCACAGATTAGCTGAGCTTACCTCGGCAGCAACACTTGAGATTTTCTTTTGCTAAGTATGCCTGCAGCTGAGATTTAGAGGCCTTTATGACTGGAAGGTGTTTACAGACACACAATCAGATTGCACTGTCTTTCAGAGCTTGAAGTGTCTCAGCAGGAGACTTTAAGCATTTGGTGTTTATTCTGTTTTTTTGGATGGTGAGGCTCTATCTTGCTGTAGAATAACCCTCTCCAGACTTCTTTCTGCTCTGATGCATTATTGAAGAGTGTGGAGAGGTATCCTTGACTGAACACTGTAGGAGAAAACCTTTGTTGGTTATGGAATAAATGCAGATGGACAGTAAGCCTGAACATGAATCCCTCGGAGAACGAGCTGGCACCAGCATACAGTAATTATTTTTCGGTAGCAAAATGCCTTGGGAATACCATGCCAACATTGTTTAGCGCCTATCCTTTTAGTAGAACCACGGTGTAGTGCAGATTTGAGGTAGGGGTAAGGGTTTTGGATGACAACCACCGATTTGACATTCTTAGTCTTTTGGTTGTCAGTATATCTGCAGGGTGTGGATGACTGGTGCCATGTAACAGCGTGTTTATGTGTATAGACTCTCTCAATCCTCTGAAGCAATTAAAAAACACACATGAAGCCTTGATGTAAATCCCTCCCTTCAGCAATCACCGTGTTGCTTGTCTACCGTCAGATTTTGACTCAATAATTTATCCTCAAGAATGCAGACGCTGGCTCAACCCAGCAATGTAGACGTCCAACATGACATTCTTCCCAACTCCTGCACTAAATTACGGCCCCATTAAGCTCTTGGCCTGGCTCACGATCTGTGCACGATCTCGCATGACTCTGTCGGCCCCGCATCACGCACACTCAACGCACACTTGGATATCGGTGCGACGTGATGTGTACTCCTCCTTGCTCTAGGAGATAGTGTTCGCCCATAATGTTCTCCACCAGCACAAAAATCATCTGCAGTCATGTACGGCTCGAGTTGCACAGGCGCCCGAGCTAAAAAAAAAGCGAAAAAAAAAAAAAAAACCACGGGCTTGCCAAGCGCCGCATGTGTAGTCTTAGCCCCCGCGCGCACTCAGTGCACTTGATTGATGAGGCATCGGTTTCGGTCCGAGGGGATAGGCAGCGGGAGGAGCAGTCAGGCCCATGCTGGGGGAAGCAGGCTGTGGTGGTTGATGGGAACGGGTGGGGGGCGGGATACTTGCCTTCCTGCCCAGCAGGGTCTTTCTGGCAGTTCTCAAACTGCCCTCAGAGTCGGCAGACTTGCAGCCAGCCAGCCAGCCAGCCAGCCAGCCAGCCAGGAGGTTGGGTGGATGGACGTAGAGCAGGGATGGGTGGGTGAGCAGCTCGGCACTGGAGGAGGACATGTCCTTATGGCCGCGGGTGCTCTGCAAGCTTTGGGAAAGTCACCCAAAGAGCACTCCGCTGTGCCCCAGGTAACAGCCAGAGCTCTTCGGCTCAGTATAGAGCTTCATCGCGGTGTTACTAATGTGCCGTATGGCCCCCAGAGGCTAACCATAGGAAAAAAAGGTGGTTACTTGCCGGGAATCACAAAGGGGGAGAGTGCAACGGATGGTTGAAGGTGCTGCAGGGTCGTCTGTTTCAGTTGTTTATTTCCAGTTGTTTACATGTAAATCTGACGATCCGCTGTAACAGTACACGGGCAGCACAAACTAATTATTCTTTGCACAGACATCATTTTTGAGATGAGATTTACAAAGACAACACAGCTGGGAAACATTTCATCTTTGATGAATATTTTTTTATATATATACACTGGAAAATAAAAACCCAATCTCTGTTGTGTTATGCTTGGAGGTCTCTGGCAGACAAAAGTACAGTTGTGTGTTGTGAAGAGCAGCGCAATCTTTGTGTCTGGCCTCACACACGCCAGCGTCGAGGACGGACAAGCATTTGGCAGACAATTTTTTTTCTACACCACAACACTAACTCAGCATCAATCAGTGCTCCATTTCCTCTTGCGGTAAAGAATCTCAGTAAAGTGGCGACTATTTATCTTTGCAGTCATGTCATCCATGCTGTGCTTGTCATACAAATGTCACGAGACCATGACTCCAGAGGAGACCTGTCTGTCAAATTCTTTGATATAAATTTCCCCCCCTTTTTGAGCCCTTTCAAGAATAGACCTGAGAGTTAACACCATTACTAATTCATAGTGCCGCCAGAGTCTCCTTTAAATTTAATACGTGTTTAGATTGAAACTACCTTAGCACACCAGATGTGATAAATGTTTAAGAAGTTTGAATGAGGAAGGGTGGAAAGGGTGGGATTTCCAATCGCGTGAAGTCACCCACCCCACCCCCACCCCACATCAACCTCCCACCAGGCCACTTTCCCTGTTTGCCCCTCACTGTCAGAGTAAGTGCTGAAATGCTCATATCCCATAGCGCTGCAGTCGTCAGTGTGCATGTTGCTGCTATGTTTATGCATTATCAAGGCTCTCCTGGTGCTCTCTGCCCCATGGCTATGCAAGACAAGTGGCTTAATTCTCTTCTCTCTACTGCAGAAAGCTGTGGAGTGCAGCTATCAGGCTGTCTGATAGAAGCCTGCCTTTGTGTTAGCTGTCATCTCTGAAAAGGACAATGAAACATACATCATGTACAGTAGCACGCAGTTGCTTCTTAGTTACCATGTGGGCATTAAACTGTATGCTCAGAGATAGTTTTACACACACACACACACACACACAAAAACACATGTAATGATCATTTTCTCTCAGAAGTACATGCAAATGAAAACGTGAAAGATTTTTCTTAGCCTTTAGCCTAACAACGTTTTAAAGGCAGTTTATTCATTTTGAAAAAAAAAACCCATGTCTGTATCATTTATGAAATATTAATGTTATCGTTGCAGCCATTGGTTGTGTACAAAAGTTCCTCAATGATGCTCCCCTGCCTGTCATTGTATAAAGCCTGTTCCATATCGGATGAGATTTGTGGAATTTTCCCAGCTGGAAATTGGTTTCAACGGTAGCGTTTCCTGGGTCTGCCAAAGCCAATGCAGTGCTCTCAGATTAATACTGCCCTGCAAAGCCAAAGGGCAGTATCTACGAAAATTCCAAACTGAGAAAAACAGCATTGTTGTTTGTCTTTCACACTGTATTTTATCAGATACTATGAAATGAAAATCCCTATAGCTTTAGGAAATGTTTCAGTAGATTAATGAGATTTTGATAGATTGATCAGAGGATATGGCATTTTATATTGGTGTAAAAAAGTGAATTAATAAAATGGTGAGCCACTTATATTTGTGTGTTGTCACTATGGCATTAACCACCATTGTTATGCCTGCAGACAGCCAACCATGATCTGTCCAAAAGAAAAATCAAACTTTTTATGTACACAAAATATGATGTTTGCACATTTACAGAGCAATGGCCCGCATTTGATGCCTTTTGATGTAATCAGTAAAACATTAATTTGGGATGATTTGTGTGAATAAATCACTCTGTGCCTGTGAAGGCCCCAATCCAGTGGCTTTTGAAGACAGCGCTGTGACAGCTAAAACACCAGCTGTATTCCGGGAGAGGTGCCGCTGTTTTGGTGTCGGCGCAGCGCAACCCTTTCATCATCGGAAGCAGGAGCTTTCTTTCCTCTGATGTGCCCTCTTGCTGCTCTCACCCCACCTGGCCTTTCATCTGATCTGATTGACCAACACACACACACACACACACACACACACACACACACACACACACATTTATTGTCCTGACTCACACATATGTTTGCCCTTACATCCAGCATCCAGTCTCTCTCTCTTACACACACACACACACACACACACACACACACACACACACACACACACACACACACACACACACACACACACACACACACACAGAACTCAGGGGTATATTGAGGTTGACCCAGCACTGTCCCCTGTATGGTGGTCTAGCTATGTTCGGAGCCTTCAGCATATAAATAGCAACAGCAGGGCTATGGTTCTCACACTGGCCTATACAAATGGGGGAGAGGAGAAGAAAAAACATGACATCCAAGTCCTGGTGACAAATGAACTGAAAATTGAGATGAAACTCAAATATGCTGCAAATGAGGAAGGCAAGTCAAAACTTGAGTGGGAAACATCTCGTCGGGAAATCAAGATAATTTGTCACATTCTCAGGATATGATGTTACTTGCCGTCATTGACAATATGCCAGTTCTCCCCTTAACTCTCCAGTTTTGCCCGTTCACATTTTTCTAAAAAAAAAGCTGGATCTGTTGCCTCCGCTTACTCTGTCTGTGTTACCTGATCTGAACCACTTGGCAGGCAGTATTGCAAAATGCATGAAGTCATGCACACCTGATTTGCCTTTGTGATGACAAAGACAAATAGACTTGTGCATTCATGCCAGTTATATGATTGCAAATTTGCAGTGACCGTATAGAGCGATTAATATCTTTTCAAGTATGTAGGGCAGGAGAAAGACCAAGGAGAGGGTGCTTCATAGAGTAAGATAGCTATGGAGAGTAAGATGGCTGTGGCCTACGTAGTCGCCAGAGTCTTCTCAGCCCTTTCCAAAGAGGATATTTTGCTATGGTCCACCCCTTCTTCTTGTTTTCTTTTCTCCATTTCAAACTGCTTAATCGCCAGTGGAAAACTAGTAATAAACTTTGATCTGCAACAACTGTGTGATGTGAGCTGATGTAAGATCAGCGCATTCATCTGAAACCCTCTCCCAAGATGGACATCTGTTTACATGTAGTTACTGATTTCAGGGGGAATGCACTACCTTGACAGACATGTTATTGTTGTTGTTGTTGGGGGGTACTACACAGCTCAGGGACACAGAGAGAATCAACAACTGCAGACTCCATCTTGCTGTCTCATCCTTCTCTCATGTCTCTCCTTCTGAGATGGGGTGGCTGTGTGGTTGAAGTGATGATGCACAGGGATGGGCAGTATTTATGACACATGTATTTAAAATGCATATTTCGTAATTTGTATTTTATTGGGTTGAAGAAAATGGCTGTGTATTTTGTATCAAAATACTTTATAGTTGTGTATTTTTGTAGTTATATACTGGCAAATATTTTTGGCAATATCAATACTTTTGGTGCTGTGATGATGTGCAAAACAATGAATGTAGCCTCTGACTGGTGCTGACTTGGTAATTAGCCCAGACTTGTGATCAGAATATGGAGATTCAGGAAGATGATCCAGTGCAAGATGAGTAACGTGTAGGTTGCTCACACACACCAAGGGCGTAGGTTTGCTCTCAGCTTTGGTAGGGACATAAACTGGTTGTCTTTTATGAGGACACCTTCAAATGAATACGACTTCACTACAAAAACGAATACAAATGAGTTTGCCAAAATATTGGTCGGGAAAATTTTGTCCTCCCAAAATATTGGTATAGAGTGGACACCTCCTCCACCTCTTTCATTCCGATTAAAATTCTGATCGGATCAGGAATTTCATTCCGATTGAGGTGTTTATATGACAATTTTTTTTCTTTCGGATTGAGCCATTCTGCCGTTTCTATTCGTAATAGAAGTGTCCATGTAAACGTGGCTACTGTGATGTGTGTCTTCCAAAGCTGAAGATTCACAATGTTCCTGAGTATTGCTGTTCTGGCATGTTCCCTTTGAGATTGGGCAATGCATTTTTCTGGAGAACTTTAATCATCAGTTGGCAAATTGACCTGATCATCCAATCGGAACACATGGAACCGGTTATGTGGTTGCCCTGCTCAAAAAGTTGCCCCATCTATTACCTAAAGCAATATCAAGCATTCTGGGCATGTATTGACAATGTCAGAGACTTAATTCTCCGTATTATATGTCAGTGTACCATGTGTTTGAAATCATTATTTTAAGGTAATAGAACTGCATCGGGTTGCTTTAAGCCCACATTCTGTGGCTCTCAATAGGTTCGGTGGTTAGTTGTGATTTTTGAGTGCATCTTTGATACAGTATTTAGGCTATGAGATGTAAAAGGCAGGTCAGCATAGTTGATCTGTTAACTGGTTTCCAGATTTTGTCCTGTAGGTAGAGGAAAGCTGTTGTTCTCAAACACTGTCCACATAATCAACTGAGTCAGTGTACTGATGAAGGAATAGATTAAATAGACAGATATGGAAGGTTTGCTGGTGATTTCAAGCTCACTTTAAAGAGTAGCCTACTTTAGTATTTTGAAAATGCAAAAATAAAGTATTTTATTTTGATACATGATGTGGCAACTGTATTTCGTTGTTAATTTGTTGGCTCATCTGTTTAAATGAAATTTATATCTATCTTTATAAACAAAATTAATTACACATATCATTTCAGAGTCTATGTCTGTTTTTTTTCTTTTTCTGTACTTTGCCCAATCTTAGGTATCTATTGCAGCTAGTTTTACTGCTAGCTGCTCTTTTACAGCTAGTATGGGTGGTATCTGATTGGGTGAGGTAAGCCACCACAGCAGTGGGTCCAGTTGTCACGGTGATACAGTTGCAGTTCATGATCCCAGTAGCAGGGGGTTAAAGAGGACCTCACGCGTATCCTGTTCCCTGATGTTTACATTAGACACCCCCCCTCCTTCCCCTAAAAGGGCTGTGCAGCAGGCTGCCTCACCTGTCCTGTCACGTCTGTGAATGAAACTGTAACATCGTTTTCTGTCCTTTTTTCTCTCCCTCCCCGTCTGTCTTCTGAGGAACAGAAAGCTCATTGTATGTCAAGCGTGTCTACCTCATGCCTCTGGCTGTCTGTGCAGTGTTAGGGCATAAGGGTGGGGGGATGGAGAGGATTGCATTGGGGATGGGGGGGCGTTAGTCATAGACTTATGAACCTTGTGGATCTGTCTGAACACGGAGGAGAGAAATCTTTCCAGAATGAGAAAGAGAGAGAGAAATGAATGAGAGAGAGAGAGAGAGAGAAATGAAAGAACAAGACGGATAGAGATTGGAAGCCAAGTCTCCACTCACTGAACGCCACCTTGGCGGTGAGAGTTGCGTTTGAAGGC
Organism: Alosa alosa; assembly: GCF_017589495.1. Taxonomy (NCBI): domain Eukaryota; kingdom Metazoa; phylum Chordata; class Actinopteri; order Clupeiformes; family Clupeidae; genus Alosa; species Alosa alosa. The sequence goes on from NC_063196.1 coordinate 20,660,880, forward strand.
ATGCGATGAGCCTCAACACTTCTCAGGCTTTCCACAAACGGCAGTGGGCTCAGCTGTAGAGAGCACGTCCAGTTTTCCGACCGTTTCTCTCTGTCATTCTACAAGTTATGCGTCAAGGCCATCACGGACCTCGAGGTTGCCAGGTCTGCAACCGCGCGGGCACCCCTGAACCGGTGGCTACATGAGACTGACAGGAGGCAGCAGGGTCATGCCCCTGGAGAGAAAAGATCTCCAGGAAGATTGCCTCGCTTGTTCTGGGTTTGTCAGTGGAAACTGGAGGGTTTTTTTTCCATCATGGGACAGACATGTTGATTGATTGTTTTCATTCTCTCTCCCTCTCACTCACTGCGATGAATTTGAGTTTTCTCTCCCTTGCGATGCCATCTAGTTGAGTGTCACCACTGTAACAGGAAAGCAAAGGAACAGAAATGTACCCAAAAAGCTGCTCTGTTCTCATTGTTTGTGTCTAAAAGAACTGCCCACACAAGGTTGCTATGACACAATTAAATGGTATAGGAGGTAGAATATCGTACAGCACTTGGAAAAGAAAAACTGAATAGATGTCCATTCAATGACTGTTGCATCAGGGTCAGGAAGATGGTTTCCTATAGCGTTTCCTGCAACAAATGGCAGTGCATTTCAAAAAGATTTTCCAATGGAAAGGTCAGTATGGGGCCAGAAAAAATATTTATTTTATTCACACTGCTGATTTCTTTCATTCACTCTGCAAAAGGTTGGCCTTATTTGTTGGGGGGAAAGTTGAGCCAAACCTCTCATAGAGTGAAAAAGAGAGAAAATAATCTGATATGAAAAGCCTCTGGAAGTACAGGTAGTAAAGTGACTCATTTAGCCCACCATACATGTGGTCATGTGAATGGGCTAACATGTGGCAGGATAACCTCTGATGTCCCCTTCTTTAAATATTGCGGATATGTCTCCAACTTCAGGGAAGATGCAAGTTTCCAAAAATAAGGTCTTTTTAAATTGTTTATTTTTTTGTGCATTTTCAAAAATATTTTTTATAACTAAAAGACATTACATAGACATAGTGCAAATATTCAGTGTCAAGATGAGCAAAAATGCAAAACAAAAACTGTTCAAAAAGAAAATAAATAGGCATCAAGTTGCCAGGCTATGTCTCAAAAGACCCTGCACACTTAACCAGTCCACAATTCTCATAAACAGTTCTCTCTCTCTGCACAGACCCTTTACAACTGAGGCCATGGGGCCTAATACAGCCTTAGGCTAGCTGTAGCCCCTCCCACTAGATTGCCCCAATTCTAACAAAAATCAATTAACCAAATAATCACACAATAATAACCAAATAATAAACCAAACAAGCAAACAGCAAATATAGAAATACATACAAAATGTTTCCCCCACCAAAATCACATTTGTAAAGAGAAAACCCCATATTAGTGATAAACACAAAAACACCCCTGCAGTAATGGTTCCTGCCACCAATCACCCGCGAAACCCCTCTATTTTAACCTAGTGGAACATTCCCTCGGCTTCCCCACGTTAAACCAGGAAGTTGAACCGGAGTTCGGGACGGTGGTGAGTTAACTGTATACGGAGTTGTAATTACGAAGGTTTAACTAAATAAATGAGAAGTTTGACAGCCAGTGTGGGTATTTTCATTACTTGTTACCAGAAGACATTAATACAGATGGGAGATGGAAATGACAATGTATATAGTTGGAGTAATATATGAATGGAGTCATGCACAAACATTTGTTGCTTTAAAATGCCGGTAGGCCTTTCCCTGCACCCCAAACAACAATGTATGCTAGCTGGCATTTATGGCAAACGGTGGTAAATGACGTAAATAGTGAACCAGGAATACAACAGAGCAAATGGTAATGACAATGATATGACAGGGAGAAAAGCGGCAGGACAGTTTGAATGTTAGCGTCGGCGTTTGGCTGGCTGCACACTGCGTGAGCACGTCACGGCTCAGTCCGTGACATTTCCCCCCCCTTCTGGAGATGCCCCCTGTAGCATCCTAGACAGGAAGTCCGCTGTACAGTTCAACTTTCCAGCCCTGTACAAAACATCAAAGTCAAATGGCTGGACTGCCAAGAACCACAGTGTGATCCTTGCATTGGAATCCCTCATTTGTCCCAGCCAAGACAATGCTCGGTGATCAGTCTCTAGGACAAATTTGCGCCCCAGCAAATAGTATCTGAAGGAGTCCAATGCCCACTTAATAGCCAGACACTCCTTCTCCACCGTGGAGTAGTTGCATTCCCTCGGTAGCAGCTTACGGCAAATGTAAGCCACAGGCTGGAGTTGTCCATTGTCCCCCTGCAACAGAACAGCACCCAACCCTCTCTATGAGGCATCGGTCTGCACTGTAAAAAGTTTCTCAAAGTCTGGGCTGAGGAGCACAGGCTCCTTGCACAAGGAGTCCTTAAAGTCTTTAAAAGCTGCCTCACACTCCTCAGTCCATTCAACCTTATTTGGCTGACATTTGCGGGTCAGCTCTGTCAACACAACAGCTTTCTCAGAAAAGTTTGGAATAAAACGTTTGTACCAACCCACCAGCCCTAAAAAGGACAGCACCTGTTTCTTGGTGGTTGGTCGCTCTGCAGCCATGATTGCCTCCACCTTCCCTACTTGAGGGCGGATGACACCTCGGCCCAGCACAAAGCCAAGGTAGGAAGTCTCTTCCTTGGCCAAGGCGCATTTGTTTGGGTGGATGGTCAGGCCCGCCTCCTTCACCAAGGAGAGAACATGCTGCAGATGACGCAAATGCTCCACCCAGCTGGCACTATAGATGACGATGTCATCAAGGTAGGCGGCGGCAAAGCCCTCCGTCCCCCTGAGGACTCTGTCCATCAGGCGCTGGAATGTGGCTGGCGCTCCATGCAACCCAAATGGAAGCATGGTGAACTGAAAATGACCAAACAGCGTCATAAAAGCAGTCAGCTCCTTGCTCTCCTTTGACAAAGGCACCTGCCAGTAACCTTTGCAAAGGTCAAGGGTGGTCAGGAACTTTGCCTTGCCCAGGCGCTCCACCAGATCATCAATCCTCGGCATGGGGTAAGGATCAAATTTGGCCTGGGTGTTGACCTTCCTGAAGTCCAGGCAGAACCGTAGGCCACCGTCCTTCTTAGGAACCAGGATGATTGGGCTGTACCACTCACTGAAGGAAGGCTCGATTGCCCCTAGCTGTAGCATCATGTCCAGCTCCTCCTTCAGGACAGGCAGCAGGCGTTCTGGTACCCGGTAGGAAGGTTGTCTCACAGGCTGCTCGACCTTTAGCACAATCCGGTGCTCCACCAACGCTGTCCATCCTGGTCGCTCCACGAAGAAATCTTCAGGTAAGATGCGGCTGAGCTCACGCTGTCGACCCTCTGGCAGATGACTCAGATCCAACTTGCTCTTCTCCTCATGACCAGGTAAGTACTGCTCGCTGTACTCCTCCTCCTCCTCGATCGCTCGGATTAGCATTGCAGACACTGCCGGCTCTGGCCTCTCACTCCACTTCTTTAACATATTGACGTGGAAGACCTGGTGTTTCCTGCGCCGGTCTGGCATGTGGACTTCGTAGGTCACCTGTCCCATCTTCCTGGCCACAGAGTAGGGCCCCTGCCATTTCGCCAGCAGCTGGTTGTCTGAGCTTGGCAACAACAGCAGGACCTTCTCCCCAGGCTGGAAACAGCGGGTACGGGCTGACCGATCATACCACGCATTCTGCCGACCTTGCGCCCTATGGAGGTTCTCTTGAGCCATAGCAGTTGCAGCTGCAAGCTTCTCCCTCATCTTTAGGACGTAGGAGATGATGTCCGTCTTGCCAGAGGTTTCTCCTTCCCAGGTCTCCTTCAAAACATCCAGTGGACCTCGAACCTAATGTGCATACAGGAGCTCAAAGGGTGAAAATCCCATCGATGCCTGAGGGACCTCCCTGTATGCAAACAGCAGGTAAGGTAGCCACTGGTCCCAGTCCTTTCCAGTGTCATCCACAAACTTCCTGAGCATGTTCACAAGGGTCTGGTTGAACCGCTCCACTAGTCCATCTGTCTGTGGGTGGTAAGGAGTGGTTCTGACTCTTATTATCCCTAACAGATCATACACTTGTTGGAGGGTTCTGCTCATAAAGTTGGGGCCCTGATCTGTTAGGACCTCACAGGGAATCCCTACCCTGGAGAACAGGTGTAACATGGCCATAGCAACCTTTTTGGCAGTGACCTCTCTCATCGGGAAGGCTTCTGGGTATCTGGTTGCATAGTCGCAGATAACCAAAATGAATCTGTTCCCAGACTTGCTCCTCTCTAGGGGTCCCACTATGTCTATCCCTATCCGCTCAAAGGGAGTATCAACTACTGGTAAGGCAATCAAAGGGGTATGGGCGAGGCCTTTGCCTCCAGATAGCTGGCACTGGGGACAGAACTTACAAAAGCTCTTCTCCAAATAGCCCTGGCCAATAAAAACGCTTGCTTATTCTCTGCAGTGTTTTCATATAAGCTAGGTGTCCAGCCCATGGTATAGTGTGACCTAGCTCCAGCACCTCCTTCCTGAATTTGTGGGGCACCACTCGCTGAAATCCCTCCTCACTCTGCCTGTAAAGGAGGTTGTTCTGCAAAATGTAGCCCTCTTTCCCAAGTGCAGGAACAAAACAAGAACCATCCTCTGCTTTCTTAAATAAGGACCTCAGGGTGGGGTCTGCATGCTGTTCCTCCGCAAGATCCCCTTTAAGGGTGAAATCAGCCTGTCAAACTGGGGGAATCCACATCTGACTCTGACTGTAGGTGAGAATGCTCTAAAATCTCCCCAACTGTTTGTCTGCGCCTCTCATACCTCTCTTCCCTAGTGTATGTGGGCTGTACTGGAATATCATCCTCATGATAGGGCAATTCAGACAGGTCTTCTGGCTGTTGCTCCCTGGCCATAGCTCTAGTGACTACACTTGCACCAAGCAGTCTTGCTCACTAGTTCAGGCAGTACAGGAAGATCCTGCCCCAACAACACTGGATAGGGGAGCTTTGGGACTAGCCCTACCCTAAGTAGGTATGTCTGATCACACACTCTAATATAAACATCTGCTGTGCTGTGCTCGCTCTGATCACCATGGACACAAAAGACAGTAAGCTTGTCATTGAAGTTCTTGAACTCATGGGGGACTAGATCAGCTTGCACCAATGTCTGTGAACAGCCTGTGTCTATGAGAGCGGTGACCAGCTTGCCATTAAGCTCGATGGTAATAACAGGGTCCCTGTTCTGCTGGGCCTTAAAGGGTGGGGTGGGGTTTGGAACATAGCACAGGTGGGTGTACTTAGACTTCCTGAGGGGGCAAGAGGGGCTCTTATGACCTTCCCTACCACAATTAAAACATGATATGCCTTGGGGCTTGCCACTATCTGGGGGAAGGGGCAGTGTGTTTCTATTGTGGCTAGGGGTAGCATCAAAACCAACTCCTCTACCAACACCAACAGGCTTACCCCGGGCTTGTCTGTCCAGCATCCCAGCATAACGGTAGCTCCTGGGACCTCTATGTGCTGCCACAAAGTTCTCCACCAGTCTGGCTGCCTCGGCTGCAGTTGCTGGGTTGTGCTCTTTGACCCAGGTCTTCACCTCTGGATAGAGGACTCTGAGATACTGTTCCAGCACCATAGTCTCCATGAGGTCCTCCTTGCTGTTCCGGTCGTACTTGACCCACTTGCAGAAGAGATCCTTCAGCCGGACGTAAAGCTCTTGTGGCGTCTCCTCCGGGCTGGTCTCCAAGGCTCTGAACTGCAGGCGGTAAGTCTCTGAGTTGATCTCATACTTTTTGAGCACTGCTTCTTTTAAAAGATCATAGTCCAAAGTGCTCTGCGGATCCATAGCAACAAATGCACTCCGGGCCCTGCCAGTCAGGAGCGGAATGAGATGAATGGCCCAGTCGTCCTTTGGCCAGTCAAAGACTGTGGCGAGACGCTCAAAGGTGGTTAGGTAGTGCTCGATGTTATCAGAGTCTTCCAGCTTAGCCATCTTTGGTTCGTAACCTCTAGGTCCTCTGCTGGGGGTTGATGGTGGCTCATAGGTAGGCTCCTGTGGGTCCGGTGGAAGCGGTGTAGTGCCCCGTTCCCGAGTTACCTCCACATCCAGCTGTAGCTGAGTCACCTGATGGGTGAGGACTTGGAACTGATGGGCTTGCCTGGATGACTCCTTCTCCAGCCGCTCATCTCTGGCCCGTTGCACCTCCATAAAAGATTTGAACATCTTTGCCATCCGGTCGATAGCAGGAACAGTTGGGGCGAGCTCTGGAGTGGGCTCCGTCGGCTCAGTGTCGGCCCCTATCGCTCCAATTTCATCCGCCTTCTTCTTCTCCCTTCTGTTTGACATCTTGGCTTGTTGTAATACTTCACCTCTGTCTGACTCCTTATCCCACTTCTGACACCAAATGTGGCAGGATAACCGATGGCGGAGTCAGGGAAGATGCCAGTTTCCAAAAAAGTCTTTTGTTTATTTATTTATTTATTTTTTCGAAAATATTTTTTCTAATGTGTGTAAATATTCACAGTGTCAAGATGAGCAAAAATGCAAAACAAAAACTTTTCAAAAAGAAAACAAATAGGCATCAAGTTGCCAGGCAATGTCTCAAAAGACCCTGCACACTTAACCAGTCCACAATTCTCATAAACAGTTCTCTCTCTCTGCACAGACCCTTTGCAACTGAGGCCATGGGGTCTAATACAGCCTTAGGCTAGCTGTAGCCCCTCCCACTAGATTGCCCCAATGCTAACAAAAATCAATTAACCAAATAATCACACAATAATAACCAAATAATAAACAAAACAAGCAAACAGCAAATATAGAAATACGTACAAAATGTTTCCCCCACCAAAATCACATTTGTAAAGAGAAAACCCCATATTAGTGATAAACACAAAAACACCCCTGCAATAATGGTTCCTGCCACCAATCACCCACGAAACCCCTCTATTTCAACCTAGTGGAACATTCCCTCGGCTTCCCCACGTTAAACCAGGAAGTTGAACCGGAGTTCGGGACGGTGGTGAGTTAACTGTTTTCGGAGTTGTAATTACGAAGGTTTAACTAAATAAATGAGAAGTTTGACAGCCAGTGTGGGTATTTTCATTACTTGTTACCAGAAGACATTAATACAGATGGGAGATGGAAATGACAATGTATTTAGTTGGAGCAATATATGAATGGAGTCATGCACAAACATTTGTTGCTTTAAAATGCCGGTAGGCCTTTCCCTGCACCCCAAACAACAATGTATGCTAGCTGGCATTTATGGCGAACGGTGGTAAATTACATTGTGAATAGTGAACCAGGAATACAACAGAGCAAACGGTAATGACAGTGATATGGCACGGCGAACAGCGGCAGGACAGTTTGAATGTTAGCGCCGGCGTTTGGCTGGCCTCACGCTGCGTGAGCACGTCACAGCTCAGTCCGTGACAATTACAAAAAACATAGTGCTCAGTCCGCTGCTCTTCACCCTGCTGACGCATGACTGCACTGCAAACTACAGCAACAACCACATAGTGAAATTTGCTGATGACACAACTCTGGTGGGTCTCATCACCAAGGGCGACGAGACTCAATACAGGTTGAAGGTCGACCTTCTGACCACGTGGTGCAGGGACAACAACCTCCTGCTGAACGTCAGCAAGACCAAGGAGATTGTTGTTGACTTCCGGAGAGGTCACACCCAACACCTGCCACTGATCATCGACGGTGCTGTGGTGGAGAGAGTGAGCAGCACCAAATTCCTGGGGGTGCACATCAGTGAAGACCTCTCCTGGACCACCAACACTGCATCACTGGCTTAAAAGCTCAGCTCAGCCGCCTGTACTTCCTGCGGAAACTCAGGCGAGCAAGTGCTCCACTAGCCATCATGACCACATTCTACCAAGGCACCACTGAGAGCATCCTCTCCAGCTGTATCGCTGTGTGGGGCGGAAGCTGCACTGAATACAACAGGAAAGCCCTGCAGCATAGTGAACACAGCTGGAAGGATTATTGGTGCTTCACTCCCCCCCTGAAGGACATTTACACCTCCCACCTCACCCGAAGGCTTACGACCACAATTGTGAGTGATGCAAGTCACCCCGCCACAATTTGTTTGATCTACTGCCCTCTGGGAAGAGGTACAGAAGCCTGCGCCCCCAACCACCAGACTCACCAACAGCTTCATACACCAGGCTGTTAGGATGCTGAACTCTCTCCCCCCTCCACCCTCAGCTACATAACATCCTGGACTTTTGGACCCACAATGGCTGCCTTGCACTACTCCACTTGTACACTTGCACACTTTGCAACTTGTTGTTGTTGTCCTGTTGTCCTGAAAACACTTCTGAACACACTTCTGCTGCTCTTACATAACTTGCACCACTATGCCACTTGCATACTTAGGTCAAACAGAACTACCTCAGCCATTTATTGGCCTGACTTTTGCACTATTATATTGACTGTCTACTGTATGCACAATTGCACAATTTCAACCCAATTTTGCTGCTGTTATTTCTTCATTGTATGTGCCTTCTTATTTTTACTTTTTATATTGTTCACTTGAATGTTATGTTTGTCTGTGGACCTAATTGGTAAAATATGTCTTGTCTCCACCGTGGGATAGTAGGAAACGTAATTTCGATCTCTTTGTATGTCTTGACATGTGAAGAAATTGACAATAAAGCAGACTTTGACTTTGACTTTGACATTAATTTTACTCAGCATCCACCCTCCCATGCAAGCACACACACACACACACACACACACACACACACACACACACACACACACACACACACACACACAAACACACACACTCTCTCTCTCTCACACACACACACACACACACACAGATACATATACTCTACTGCCCACACACAGATTCTTGGCAGAGATGAATGCATGCTAACCTGTGAGGCACAGTATGATTGGATGGCACTCTGCTGTGCAGATGGGCTGAACTCTGAATGCACTACCATAACCACCACCCTCAGACATACACACACACATACACACACACACACATACCCTACTCCAATTCCCTTAGACACACACATGCACAAACATGTACACACACCATCCAAAAAGTGATGGGTTATAATTATGGATATAAACAGATCGCGCACATGGTTTAACCTGCCACTGTGATTTATGGCTGGTGAGTGGCCTCCCCATTAGCCACAGTGTGCCGGGAGTCCCTATGCTCGCCAGGTCACTGGCACAGGAGTCAATTAGGCAGCGATGGAAGAGCCTTCACACTGCCTGCCTCCAACACAGCCACGCTGCCCTCTCGAACGCACCCTCTGCTGCGGCCTCCAACACAGCCAGGCGGCCCTCTCGAACGCACCTCTGCTCTGTTCTCCAGCGCAGCACAGTGGTCCTCTTGAACACACCCTCTGCTGCGGCCTCCAGCATAGCCAGGCAGCCCTCTCGAAAACAACCCCTGCTGCTGCCTCCAGCACAGCACAGTGGCCCTTCTTGAACGCACCCTCTCGAACGCACCCTCTGCTGCGGCCTTCAGCACAGCCAGGTGCCCTTTTTAAACGCACCCTATACGCTCTGATGTCCTGCCTCCAGCACAGCCAGGCTGCCCTCTCAAAGGAACTCTTCACAAACAGTTTCAGTGTCATAAGTATCATTGAGACACTGCACACGCACTTGAAGTGAAGTTCTCCTCGAGAGTTATATTTACACTCAAAAGAAACATGACATGGCTGGCTTCTGGTACACGGTGTTGGTGAACGCTTGCATTAGTTTTATCGAGGGAACACAAAAGGAAAGTATTTTCTGCTCTTGTCGTGTTCAGAATGAAAAAAAAGCGGTGTTTTTCAACTTCGATTCTTTCCCCATAAAAATACCCTCGTCAGTGGAGAGCAAGGAGAGAGAGAGAGAGAGCCATTATGGAACATCATGAAGTCATCGGCACGTTCACAGTAAATCGACTCCAGAGATGATAATACAATTCAGTGATCCTTGCAAAACGGGAATATGAATGCTTCAACGAGCGTGATAGCCCCGTGATCCTCCCAGAGCAATTTCTATCAGGCTCAGGCCAGGAAAATCAGAGACATGTGGTTGTGTTGCACACATTTCGCTCTGAAGCAGAGAGTAAGGACGAGGGTGGGGGCACTAAATGAAATGATACCCTGGCACAGAGATTTATGTGCCGACTTCCAAAGCATCAGGGCCTGTCTCTTTCTTAGAATAGAAATGAATAGAATATTGTCAGTTGTGCTCGTGGCTAAACGAGAGACGTTCAGTGGGATCCTTCACTGTAAGCTCTTGCTTGGAGGGGAAAAAAGAGGAGTTGTTTATGTCTAACAGTGGGATGTTGTCTGTGCTTTATGAGACATGTATGGGCGCTTGTTCTCCGCTCCACTTGAACCTCATCTTTTATTCCGTTGGAGCGTTGTCATTCCACAGGTCATAAGGCAGCTGGAAGCACATATTTAAAACCAGACTCGTAAAAGTTACATGGCTGGATTCCATTGAGGGACATTGTAATGCTGAAAAAATAAAAATGAGAAGGGGAAAAAAATGAAATCGGGGGAAAAAAGATTAACAACCTGATGCCACATTTGAAGATGAGAGGGGAAAATTGCTTTTCAAAGACGACTGAGGTAGGGAGCTCATTTGCATACGTTTTATAACTTTTTTCATTCATTCACGTATTGACAGTCATACTGTACGGTTTAAAGACGTCACTGCAGATCGTGGCTGAACCAAATCCCCTCTCCTTGAAGCCTGGTGGCCAACATGCCAGTATAATTTAACACTTCCAGGCTTGTTTTAGTGAAGGCACACTGAAAATTTAAGGTCAGTTATTTATGTTCGATTGTCAACCATTTACAGGTTAACCTGGGAAAACTACTTGGGGGAGTAGAGTGTGTGTATGTTGTGTATGTGTTTGTGTGTGTGTGTGTCTGTGTGCGTGTGTTAGGGGTGGGGTTATAGGTTGGAGGAGGTTATTGAAGGGTGATGAGGGCGAGCAGTGGATGAAGGGGGGCACAGACCTAGAGCGTTGCCCGAACTTGCACGCCCTTCGAAAATGCAAGGTGCGCCTGATAAAATTTGCACATGTTCCCGTCAGCGCAGGTGATGGATGAGGTGGAACACCATTTATTGACACAACACCTTCATGTTTCACAAGGCAATCAGTCATAGGCTACGATACAATGTGTGTGTGTGTGTGCGCGCGCCATGGGCCTCATATCAAGGCAGGCTCCCACAGAAGGTCCTGCTTTTCACAACTTCCTTCTGGCCCTGGTGCTCGGCTCCTCTTAAAAAAGAGGAGTAGAAAAAAAGTGAGAGAAAAAATAAATCCTTTTTCAAAAAGGTAGGGTTTTTACATTCCGCCGGTGTCTCGGGCCAAGGGGAGGCTATGGGTGAAGTGCTTTGATGGTGTGCTAAACTCATCTGATGGAAGCGTAATTATTTTTTCACTTCCCTGGAATAAGGAAAGAGGGGCCAGAGGCCCAGAAATGATTATTAATCGCAATTTCTCACCAAATTACAATGTGTTCTCAACAGTGCGTCAATTAGAGATAGGTAGGCTAATCGTGAAATCTCGGCTGTGAGCTATCACAAACAGACTGTTAGGGAAAGGAAAAAAGACATGAATGCTCCCTTCAATTACAGACCCTCGTTTTGAACTTTGGGAGCAGGGAGCAGATGAGGACCAGCTACTTGCGCCAGTTTGCTCCGTAAATGGCTCTGATTAAGCTGTTTCCAGTGGCTCCAGACAACCTTTAAATCCCTCTAGCCCAAGCCATTAAATCATGAGTGGGCACAGTCAAGGGAGTAGCATCGTAACTCTCTCTCGAGTCAGGAATTCCTCCAAGAACACCCATCAGCATTCAAGCCAGTAGGGGAAAAACAAGGACAGTATGTGCTTTGATAGCTGATTACGTCAAAATCTGAATGCCTGTCCACCCTTTTATTTATATATGATTTTATACAGTCATCTGAGGATAACCCTAACCCATGCTTTGATTGCTTAAGTGCTATCTAGAAACTCCACCACCGGCATTAAATTTGCATTAGATACAAGCTCTTCTAGAAATATAACTAGACATAAAAATGTTTCAAAAAAACTTTGCTCCTTTGTGGCCCTATTGACTTCGCAATAGCATTCATCAACAGCCCACCCAGCTGATGTACGGTATGTCATAGCTACGGTAGCTAACCCTCCCTACCGCACTTAGCTGTGGGCTATGTGGATTTTCAGATAAAATACACAAATAACCGCCATCCATGAGCTTCAGTCCCAACTGGTGCTGTTGAATCTGTCCCCCCTCGGGGCTGGGGGTGTGGGTATTGCCTGGCGTCGAGTCCTCATTAGGAGTAATGTGCCGCCTGGTCCGGTGCTTGTCACCGCTCTGGGAGGAGCAGTCCAGAGGGATAACGATGGAAGCAGGCCCGTGACTGTGCCTCTGTTGCTGTACGTGGTGGTGGGGGTTTGGGGCACCCGAGACTCGACAGCACTTACCACAGGGCCAAAGGGTCAGTCAGAGACAGTGTCAGACGTTTTATTCTGCTCAGCCCCGTGAGAGGAGTTGTGATGTAAACACGGTGGAAACGTCTGCGGTAACACGTTGAGCACACAGAAGCACACACACACACGACACATGCACGCTATCTAGCACACAGTGGCTTATGCGTCTGTGTCTGCCAGCCTTTTCCTTTTCCTCCAGCCTCCTCTGATGTAGCTAGCTCCCAGCAGGTTCAGTCTCCGTTCAGCGAGAAAAAGCTTAATCCTTCGGTAGAGCCAAATGAACCCAAGGTTGGAGACCTCTCATGACACCCAATCGCTCAGCCCCTGTGCACACTGCGTGCAAAGATTAATGCCAGTGGATCGGTGCTGCCGGTGAGGCGCACATTAATATTTAATTTCTCTCTTTTATCTATCTGCAGAAGGTTGAGGTGCGAAAGCCCCAGAATTATTGCGAGTGCTCTGGGTCGAAACAAACTCGGGGATAGGCAATAACGGCGCAGGGCTCTGCCATGGAAGATGTGTATGTCCAGATTTACAGTGTACCCCATTACAAATGCAGCAGACCTGTTCTACCTTTGCATGAGAATCATTTTACCCAGACTTTAATTAGATGCAGTGGTTAACATAAGGAAAAGCTGCCTTCAGCTATCTCTTAATGCAACTGTTACTAGGCTGCTTGTTAAAACTAATGTATGCAAAATGTTGGTGATATAAATCATCATGTATAAGTTACGTGAATACACCATACATTTGAGCTAGTTAATGTGTTGTTACTACTGAAATGAATGATTTGTTCATGTGGTGTAATACTAATGTGTGAATGTTCCTTGTAGTATGGTAATACAGTCAACTTCATGAGTACTGATTCTACTGTGAGAAAATTCAGTTTGTTGGGCTTTAATCTTTAGGGGTGGCGATTAATGCCTTTGAGAGCAATTTTGCTTTGTGGCCTCTATTAAACCTGATAAAGCAGAATAACAGTATTTCAAAATTGGCACAGTTATTGTTATCCAATAGTTCTCCTGAACCTGACCTTGGACTGGGGAGACAGGGGGGGGGAGAGAGACCCAAAAGCTCCCCATTTAAGATTTAAGCTGAATCAGGTCAAATCGTCAGCCTAAATCCCTTCCCAGACAGACAAAGTGGAAATAATTACTGACCCCTGGAGAAGGGTTAAATGTTTTACATATTTCTCTTTGAAGATCTTAGCGGAGCCTTGTGAACAGTAAGCACAGATAATTGGACTGCGCCCTGCCATTCCAGGAGTGGATCAGTAAGCCCATCCGGAAGTTACCTATTTGTTGTCTCGGTAGGACTAGGATTTGAAAAAAAGTGATTTTAATTATTAAGACATCTTGGGCTCTCAGATGCACTGATAAAAATGGAAATGATTAAGGAATAGTATGCATGAGACTGACATTTAGCTCTCCCTTCTCAGCTTTGCTGTAGTTGCTCCAATTCATTTATTTTTATGTCTTTCGTGCATTCATTCGAACATCACTTTCGCACTTGTTTCCACCTTGCGCGTCGATGACCTCGGCGACCGGCTGTGAAATGCGATTAGCCATGGGGTCGAACCCAATAGGCGTCTCGTTTTAGGGCTTCAGCTGGCTCAGTGCAGATGCAAATGTGAAGGCCCAGGCTGTTGGAGGTTGATTGCCCCAGCCACCTCTGTCCTGCAGGGGATCGGGCCCAGGGTAGAACGCAGATGGGGCCTGGGTAAGCCAAGACCGCTCCACACTCTTCCCCCCTGCCTGTGCTGTCTGTGGGATGCAAACTGAGCCATTTTTCGCCCAGCGGTGGCTCTCCCTGCTCCTGCCACCGAGCCTAAAAAAAGGAGAAAAGGAGGGTAGAGCTGAGCCGCACCAATTCGATGCAGGCGATAAATGTAACGGTAATGAGAAAACAGGGCCTGTAAATCTGCTGCCCCAGATGGCTCCTGGGTGCTGCCTGCACTGGTTTTCTTACTCGCAGCTAGGTAAGTGTGAGATCCTACTGTGTGATGATCCAGAACCCTGTTTTTTATCCACTAATCCGTTTTCTCTCTCTCTCTCTTTGTCTCTTCTCTCTCTCTTTCTTTCTTTCTTTCTTTCAGAAAAAAACATTTCTGCCAGACCTGCTTAGGCCAACGCACTTGAAGTTTCGTGTTGTCTCTGTCCATGATGGCCGGCTGGCGTGAGGTCCCCTAAGGATGCCAGGTAATGGGGAGGGGTTTGTCTCCTAACTTACTAAAAATGACTGCCAGCTCATGGCAGGATAATGGCTAACAGTCTTAACGCTCTCAGAGATTAGGATCACCTTGAATGATTAATACTTCTCTATTCCGAGAGGCCCGTTGAGACTGCTGTGCTAGTCCCAGTGTTTAGACTGTGGCTGAGCCAGTGTCAACACATAGGATCCTCCCTTGGATATTATGATATTGAGGTCCCCAGACAGCCACTTGGCTCAGGTTTGAGCACTATGTCTTTTTCTTCCCTGGGTCTGTGTCTTGCACAAGAGGAAGGCCACCCTCTGCAACCCGCCAGCGGGAGCCAGCTCAGCGCTATTCCTCACCCACCCACACACACACACACACACACACAAACACACACAAACAGACACACACACACGCACACACACACGCAGAGGCAGGAGTTTGTAGTTTGTAATGTGCTCTCTGTAGTGCCTGCGTGCTGCCTTTAAGCACCCATATTAATCAATGTGGCCTGGGATAATGATCAGTGCTGGTTGATTTAGAGCAAGCGATTTCCACCCGTTTTTTTCAATGCCGGCTGGAAACTGCCACAATTTATTTAGTTTATTTAATATTTCCGAAAAAGTTTTAGAGTGTGAATGTTTAAGCTGACATTCACATTACTGGGAGTTTACTCAGGTCTTATTTACAGCCAAGTAACCTTGATTTTCATCACCCCTGAGCACTTTTCAATATTGCAGCTTTCATTTGATATATACAGCTTCTGCCAGGTATATTATGGGTCTTAATTATGAGCTCCTCATGGACCTCATGCAACCTGGGAAGTTGTTGCCACCGCGACAGCATTAAATGTCAGAGTGTTTTTAAAATATCAATGTCAGAGTTAAGAGCTTGGGTCAGAGCAGCGCCGAGCGTTTTGGATCTGGCACACTGAAATATAAAGTCCTTCCCATTTGCACACTTGTTTAATCTGAGTTCAGTTTACATGGGGCCATGCTCGTTAGCATGTCAGCTTAGCATGTCTAGCCACCCCCACCTCCTGGAGTTTCTCTCTTTCTCTGTCTCTCTGTCTCTCTGTCTCTCTCTCTCTCTCTCTCTCTCTCTCTCTCTCTCTCTGATCATGCAGACAGACAGCCCTAAGCCATGTCACATCAACAGGAAAGCCGCACACTTCCTTGATATTTGTGGATGCATGCCTCCTATCAACAGGAAAGCTGCTCACCCCCCATTGGGACTATCTGGCTATACATGAACCGCTGCCAAGCTGCACTCAACTGTCACGACATGGTTCGCTCCTACTATATCAGTGCTATGATGCAGATGATAACCATTTATTCCGCCCCCCATAATAACATTTGGTTGGAGCTCTCATATCTGAACTGACAAGAAGGATGCCTCTAACAATACCAGCATCCTGTCATCAAATCCCTCCGAACACAAATAAATGATCCCGTCAAGGGAAGTACAATAGATTGGCATTGTGTTCGGAAGATTGTTTTTAAAACACTCAAACAAGCGGAGATGATAAAGACAACATGTCAAAGTAAAGTCCACTTCTTGTTGTCTGGTGAGTGTGCAGCCTGCTCCGTCTCCATTGTCCTCCACCCCCTTCTCTTGGCCCGTTGGTAATGTAAGCAGGCCTCCACCTGCCTAGGAAGAGGCACAGATTGAAATGGACATCCCCCATGATTCGCATTCGCCGCCACAGAGCTCCTCTGGTGCCGTCTGCAGCTCGCCGACACAGCCCCTTGTCAGTCAAGCTGAGTGCCATTGGCATGCATTCCCCAGTCACTCAATACGGCCTGGCATGCCGTGCCACCCATAAAAGTCGGCAAGTCAGCAGGTCCTGCGGCACTCGGTGCAGGTCAGCGTGGAAGGGCCCAGGGGGAAAAAATGTGAGATGTCCACTGCAGGAGCACATCATCATCATCTTCCTCCTCAACATGGTGGCTGTGCATCTCACAAGGATGCCTCGTTCCCTAGAGTGGTTCAGTGGTGCTGATGTACCTCAGGAATGATGTATCAATATATTTTTTTACAAGCAGCTGATGGTGCCAGCCACCTTTACTCATAATAAGGAGACATTTTTATTGGCATAGTGTTTTCCAGGCTGTTAATTTTTAGGATATTCATTTTTTTTGAACATGTGCCTGAAAGTTGAGAGCATATATTGTCCAGTTAAAGCTGTGTTTGTAATGAAGTGCAATTTACAGAGGGTGTCAAAAAGCAGACAAATAATGGGGAAGCTGTTTTTGTTTTGCAAAGCGACACAAAACAACTTTACATATTTATAATGATCAGAAATCCAATTTGGTTAGCAGATACAACCTCTATTCTCTTGGATTATCTATTTATTTACTTGTTGTAAGTGCGGCCACGTTTTACAGATAATTGGTCTCCTGGCATGCACATTTTATCATACAAGTATTACACAGTCACACTGTATATTTATGAGAGTCTTTCCTCTCAGGGCATGAGCTGAGAATAAGAATGTGTAGAGTTTTGATATTCAGCATCATGGACATGGTACTGGGAGGCTACCTAGCCCTGTGTTTTTGTCCTGGTAAATATCTCTATATTTAGCCTAGAAGTAGGTGTGGTACAGAAATAAATCTGATAATGTGTGTGTGTGCGTGTCAACACAGAAATCCCTAGTGGGGCACATCACTCTGTACCACCCAGAAGAATACAGGTCAGACAGAGGCAGACTAAAAATAGCTCCCTGGGTACAAGGTTCGGTGTGGTTACGGGCTTTTATACAAAGTGTGGTTCCAAGGCTCTGCAGTTTTATTGCAGATGCTAAACAACATTTGAGCGCTCCCCAATATGCACTTTGTTGGCCCATTACATTTCAGTGGTTGGAACACTGCATGACTTCTAATTCAATTAAACGTTCTTCATAATCCACCATCTTTATCTGGAAAACAAGCTCACGAGGGTTTATTTAACTAAAAACATGTTCTATACCACATTAATTACTTTATGTCCATATACTGTACGTAATTTATGCTCACAGTGGATGCTTTTTTGCCTTCATTCGTGATTATTACTGTATGCCAAATATAACTCCCACTTGTTCATGACTGTGTACTGGGTTGGTAATTATAATTACAGTATAGTGTGGCCTATGCAGTGCACACACACACACACACACACACACACACACACACACACACACACACTCACACACACACACACTCTCTCTTTGTGTGTTGTGTAGTTCAAAGCACCTGCTCAAAGAAACAAGAGATTTTTGTTGTTTTTCTCCTTCAATTATGTATGTCAAGGCAGACGATGTGTGTTGCACTGTAGAATTCGTGATTGTTTTAGGAACCTGTTCTGTGAACTAAGAAGAGGGTGCCTCCATGTCAGGAAGTATTCTCCTATGCGGAAATTACAATCATAGACAAATGTATGAGTAGCTCTTGCCTATACGCTTGTTATGTAAAAATCTGGTTTGGTTAAGAAAAGAGCAAAGATTTGTTACTTTTCTTCCTCATTATTTACAGTCTCTGTTTACACATTATCTCATTAAAATTCAGAATTGCTGGATGGATTCCATAGTCAGCGCAATGCCTTGGGTATTTGTGAGTTGTGAGGGAATGCTCGGAAGAGGAACATAGTGTTGGTAAAACACAAGGTAGAAATTAATTCCAAAGCCGTCTCTTCCATTCCAACATAACCTCTCGGATAACTCTCCCTGTGAACTGCAGACCACCACAGTATACTGCAAAATGAATTTATGGTGCCAGGGGATTGGTTAGTTTATTAAATTACCCTGCATGTTTTTTTTTAAATATCAGCCAATACAACAAGAAAATGCAGAGAATCAATAAATCATCTTACAAGACTTCCAATACTGTTCTTATGCTTTTTTTGTCGCATTACTATCTAACCCCCAAACCCAGCCCCCACCTCTTACCTGCTACACTAAAGTGTAATGGAAAGAGAAATTGCCATTAATTTTCAAGAGATAATGGAATAGACTGATGTTGAATAATGGCCACTCAAAAAACATGATCACTCAGAAATTGCTAAACCCTTGGCTGTCTTTTGTTAAAAGGCAAAATGGCATCTTTTCTGCACAGTGCCGGTGGTCACTGCCTCAGTCTTCAACTGTGACGATAACTTCTGAACTCTTGGCACAGTGTCCTGTTTGCATGTTCAATCACCTCTCCACAGAACCAAGTGAGCAATGAGATGGAGCTGAGCAACACAAGGCCGTTGCCAGGCGCCCACTGATGTATGGGACTTAATTTGATGCAAGTCAGCTTTGCCCTTTCATGCACAAAACCTCAGTCTCTTGTTATTTCTATTCTATTTTTTATAATTGTAGTTTTGTGAATTAATCAGCCTCAACAGACTGTACAAAAAGGATTTTACGGCGTGTGTGTGTGTGTGTGTGTATTTGTCTCCCAGGGTGTATGTATATTCGGATGACTATGTTTGCAGAAACTGTAATTTGCATATACGTGTACTTTTCCAAGAAATAAGAGTGTAAGAGGATTTTTTCCTGGGGATTTGTTATGCAAATAAAGGTGTATGAGAGGTGTACAGTGTGCATTGTGGCAAGAATTATATTGTTTAAATTTCTCTGTTGCTTTTTAAAAAAATAAATATTTAAATACTATTTGTCTCATGGAAGATTGCTTAGTGTGGTGGATCATAATATCCTGTTGTTCACCTGTTAGTGTCACCTGCTAATTCTATTTGTTCAAAGGTTTAGTGAATGGCTAAGCATTGTTATTTACCAGTGAAATGTTTTTTTTGTCGTCTATGTTTGTCTGATTTGGCAATGACATCTCTTAATTATGCTGCTATGCTTTGTCATACCCTTTTAATTCGAGCCATAGTAATGCCCCAGCTTTTCCCTTTGATCAACATTGTGAAGTATAATGGCCAAGCACTATCCACTGTTATGACAATTTACTGAATTTGTTCCCATTTGTTGTTGCCTGAGCATAAGCAAATGTGAGAAAGGATTCCCTTGCATATTTATCATAGCTATGACCAATTTAGAGTTGGAGGAAATGCTCAAATCTTCCTACAGACGTGGCTGACATTGAGTTAATGCGCCACGAAAAATGAGTGTGACGAGTGATGTGAGGGGTGACAGGGGAAATGAAAGACCTCTGGTGCTCGCGCAGGTTGGCTTGCGAGGCTCTGTTTGCGTACGGCTCGGCGGAAAACACAGGGAGCCTTGCCTTGCCGGATATTGACGCGCCAATGGTCTGCTGGCTTTTTCTTTTGAAAGCCCCCTTCATAATTTATCAAAGGACTGACACCTCGGTTTTTATGAGAAATAACACAGGCTTCTTCTCTTTGCCAAGGCACTCTTTTTCCCCTCCTCTAGTGCTGATGTGGACAAAGAGATCTGATAATATGCAGACAGGAAAATCATGTTTATTCAGCTGAATCTTGAGGTCATGACATGGCGTTTGCAGGGAAGGTCAACAATGTTAGGAGAGACAAAGCAGAGATGAAACATGGTTAGGTCTTGTGCAATCTGCATCTGGCAGTGAGACTATCTTTGCTCTCCCTCTGTTATAGACGTGCAATGTGTTTATATTAATTTACACATCCTCATTTGGCACTTTTATCCATTACTAACTTACTTACTAAGTGAAAAACAACACTCAAGCTTCAGTACTACCTGGTAGTACAGTAAGTGCTAAGTACAAAGGTCACAGTGCGAGGAGCAGAGGTAAAAATGAGCAGAGAAGGTGTGAGTAGACGTAGACCTGGTAGAGTGTTGGGAGAGTAGGTGGTCTCAGAAGAGAGGTCTAAGACTCTAAGTAACTGTGCCTTGAACATTTTATTTACTGTGTCTTTGAAGCTTAAAGTCTTGAACACTTATCTCATCCAGAAACACCTCTCATCATCATCAATGATCAACTTTTTTTTCTTTTCTATTCAGACGTGTCATGAGCACTTGTCCTTTCATCCTTTCTTTTCTTCTTAATCATTTCTTCTCACACGATTGCTGTGCTTATAACAGATTCATGGCTGATCATATTGACTCAGACACTTCAGTGAAGAATATGTAGAATACGTGACAGATGGTCCAGCCAAGGACTTTATTCATGTATCACAGTGAATTCTTTATGCATTCCACCCCTCTAAAAGTAACAGCTAAGACGGCAAAGATGAGCTCTGTATATAACTTTGTTAGTGCGCTGTGGCATTTAGAACACAACAAAAGGCTCTTGTAGTGACAACATCTGATTTCAGATGCTTGTTCCCAAACAAGATGCTTGGGGTGACAGTGCCTTGAACATTTAGATTTACTGTGATACCTTAGAGGCTTAAGGTCATGCCTTGTGCATTAGGCCTCTGTCTTTTCCAAGTATATAGTGCTGTCACAATCACATTGTCTGATGCTTGTGACTCTCTCTGACACATCCATGTGGCATCTGAGACCATTAGACATCTTTTGAAAAGCATGTATGAAAAGTATGAATCTCACATGAGCTTTCATGTGGCTCGTCTTCAACACACATCCCCAACATACTTACAGCACACTGCCCCCAATACACAGCACATTGTCTCATGAGGAAGCTTCTCCAACACACATATTGCACACTGCCCTCTCCCCACATACACAGCACACTATCCCATCTCCCCTGTCATCCCCCCAACACACACACCAAGACCCCTGGCAGTTGGGTTAGCCACTTGAGCCGTGGATCTGCCCAAGGTGTCTTCCTTGGTAAGGGAGTTTTTCCTTGCCCCTGTTGCTCTTGTGTGCTCCTTGTTGGTGCCCCCCATCCCAATCCTCCCCCACCTTTCTTATGCAGCCCTTGCCACTTAATCTTGCCCCCCCCCATAAATGCACAAATAGGCTGACAACAGACATAATTTCACTGCATTTCTTACATCCAGTAACTATATGCATTTGACAATAAACTTTCTTGTATCCTTGTATCCATGTATCTTCAAGGAGTGGGTCTATGGACTGTGTCCAAAGACCCGCTATTTTGTTGGGTTTTCTCTTGTTTGTTGTTCATTCTTCACAACACATGATCAGCCAAACCATCATAGTCATGTCCTCGTTTGCTCTAATCTCCATGACACCTGTGAGAGGGTGGCTAAGAATAGCTTCTTTGTGCTTTGGCTCCTTATTGCGGCATTACGGAGCAGGGTACGCATGGCTTTCTTTGTTCCTGCACGTACCAAAAAACCCTCAAAACCAGCTGCCTTGACTACCAACTTTTGTTCTCCCAAAATATAATGAGAGTTCGTCATCTCCTTTCTTGTCACACCTATTACTGTACTGCATATCGGCTTTGTGGTAATAACATACCTGGGGACACATAGTTGTTTTTGTCATTTTTTTCCTTCTTCTGTTTTCTCATCCCATGCTAACAGCAATATTTGTAACTCTGCGGAAGCACGAATAGGCTTACACATCAAGTGCAGACCCACCCGATGCAATACCATACTAAAGGGCTCCAATACAAACAGTGTAGTCTGTGCTGACATTAAGCAGATGGAGGAAGGGGTAGGAATGGGCAACAATGCATCAAAATGTATTTTAAAATAAAATATCAAATGCCCTCATTTTAAGTGTATCAAAATAATCTACAAACTACAGTAGCCACGCCATGTATCAAAATAAAATACTGTATTTTTGTATTTTCAAAGGGAGCATGAAATCACTTTGCAAACCTTCCATATAGTATCTGTCTATTAAATCTATTACTTCATCAGTACACTGAATCTCTTGATTAATTGGACAGTGTTTTAGAGCAACAGCCTTTCTCTGCCTACAAGACATGCCATAAATCTGCAAACAGTCAACAGATCAACTATGCTGACCTGCCTGTTACATCTCATAGCCTAAATAAATACTGTATCAGAAATAGTCACAACTGAACTTGTCAAGTGGTACAAACTAACCACTGAACAACATAATGTGGGCTTAAAGCAACCCAATGCAGTTTCTATTACCTTAAAATAATGACTTAAGAATGAGGCTACATTCATTGTTTTGCACTTTTATGATGTCATCACATCACCAAAAGTATTGGTTTTACCAACAAAAATACACATCTATAGAGTATTTTGATACAAAATATGCAGCCATTTTCTTCAACCTAATAAAATACAAATTGCAAAAATACTATTTTCGTATCATAAATACCATACCATACCATCCCTGAGAAAGGGGTTAGGCTACTCTTGACTTGAAGCAGTTCTAGGCCTGTAGTGGGGAAGACTTAAGAGCTCCTTTAGATCGACGTGAAGTATAATATTATTTTACTTGTGAAACTTTCAGTGTAAAATTAGCATTAGTGTTCCGTTAAACACCATTCAGAGAATATTTAAGCCAACTCTAGTGTTAAAGTTACTCAATGCTGATGACTTTAGCTCAAGTTTGTCATCATACTTATCACTAGTTAAGTGCTCTGTAACATAGGCCTACTGTACTGTTGAATTTAGACCACAATAACGACATATGCTTACGTTAATACTGTGGTTTTTGGCATTCCAGTTTTGACCAGTGCCTACAGGCCCAGCTGAGTATGCATTGAGAAGACCCAGCATGGGTGTGTGAGGGATAGGAGAATGTGAAGGAGAGAGGGAAGCACAGGAGGAACAGGAATGTATGATTTCCCTTCTGTTAATACAGATATGTGTTGCATCTGGCAGAATATATGCGTGTTTGACATCTGAACCTGAATTGAGTATGTAGACAATGTTGTGGTCTTAAACATTGCCCATTTTTTTTATCTCTAAATTATCCATTTGTATGAGTACCCTCACACCTTCACCTATAGAAGACATGAAATGTAGCATCTAAGCACTTCTGTACAAAATGAGGTCTCGCCACTTTTCCAAAATCTCCATAAATGTCTTCACTGAACTTTCTGTTGGTGCCAGCCTTTCCTTAGCCAAATGTCTAATTTGTGCTGCTTTGCAATGCAAATAGAATGGCAAGGGAGCTTCAAATGGATATGTCTCTGCACCTTTACCTAAAAATGATAAAACAGAATGAAAGTCCCAGTGAGTGCTTAATTCATGCATACCAGAGACATAATGTGACATTAATGCAATTTGTTCTGGGCTAGGAGCCCAGTCACACGTATCTAGCAGTTAGGACCTGGATCCCTTTCTCTTTTTTGCTACCCATACATTACAAAGCTTAATGCACCTCACCAGGTTTCAGGCAAGGGTCCTTATTAGATGTGACTGAATGATAATGAAATGGCCTAATGCAATGTCAGAGCGGTTGACACGACACAAAGGGGAAACCTGGCGAAATTCTTAATCAGCAGCAAATGTCAGAGGCCTCACCTTGGGTCTAAATAAGTGCAAATGTAGGGATTAGTTCTCATTCCGTGTCACCTGGCAAAGAGGAGTAGGGGTGCTAGTGGTTGAGGGGGGGTGTCTGCCATGCTGTCAAAATTTGAATTTGCCACCGTGCATAAAATCGACACGCTACTTAGAGAATGAGTCACTGCCCTTCCAACTGGCATAGACATATCCTTGTAAACAAAATGCACACCCCACTAAGAAAACCTTACACTTACACTTACACTTAAGAACCTTACACTTCCAAATCCTCCTCACTAGTTTGGGGTGTTTTATTAATTAGTCAGGATTGGAATATACTTTGTCTCAGTTGCTTCGTTACATGCATTCGCCCAATCAATATTGTACTTGTGGCAACCATTACTTCTATTCATGATAGCTTTCATTACACAGCTCAGAAACCTTAGGGTGTCTCTGAAGTAATCAAGTCTGATAAACACTGGTAATAATGCAATGATTCACTCCTCTGCGGGTCTGTAATTTTTACTCTATTGCCTATAGGTAGGCCCCAGTAGACCAAGCACTGAATAAGGTCTTAATTTTGCACTGCAATTGTTTGGAGGAACCATCTCTGCTCAGATCCTCCACAGGTCTAAAAGCGGGTTTATATGGCTACACGCATTTGAAGCACCTCTCCTCTCAGTTTTTGCTAAAAACAGCTGTATATTATACTGTATGAGATCAGATGTGATCAGCCTTCAAAGGAGCCTCAGCAAAGGCAATCCACAAGACAAGTAATATGTGAGTGAGGCAAAACAACGATTCTGGCTACTCTTAAGAGTGGCACTTGTGCTATACTGAACAATATTGTGCTGAGGCTGTGCAAACCCTTTGGGATGCAGGCGAGTGATATAAATCCATGGGCCAATTTATTGTTCACTTAGCAGAGGCAGGAATAAAATTAGTCTCATCAAAGTCTTTGCACATAAAACTGTAAATGACTGTTTACTGCAGGGGGTGATAAATAGGCCAGTCCACAAGGCCTCCTTGGCCTCTTGTTTACAAGTTTTTTTTTGTTTCCTGACTGTTTACCATCTTCATTGTGATTCTGTAATTAAATTCTTATTGCATACACGTTATTTAGGCAATTTTGTTTTGTTGTTGGCACGTAAAAATGCTTGCGCACAGACCCCACTTCCAGGTCGTTGTCCATGCCAATCCGCCATCACTCGGCAATGAAATATCACTAGCCTTTTTATCTATGTATCAATACAGGAAGTCTTACTCAGATTAGTCCGCTACGCCTGCTTCTGATATGTAGGGTGATTGAATCAAATAAAAATTGAATGACTTCTGTTATTTCTCATTGGAGCTATATATACTTGTATGCCAACACATAAATACGATGTTTGCCTGTCTTCAACATTTAGAGGCCTATTGAGGACCTGGACATGTTTAGCAAAACCACAGTGTTTGCACTAAACCCTCTGGACATTATGAATAGTTAAATCAATACAACAAGCACCTTCATAAATCAGAGAAGAAGCTTGCGCTTAGCTGATAGACCCAGTGTGCTGTAAATATCCAACATTATGCACCAACTAATAGGAAGCTTTGGGCTGTCATGACACTATTCAATTTCGTCATTTATTCAGAAGATATATAAATAAATAAAAAAATGTGATGAAAATGTAGTCTTACCATCAGACCTATCCCTGACATTCTATATGGTGGAATGATCATTTTTAGATACACATTTTAGGGTGTGTTCCCTTTGGGTTAGGCACCCATGTGTTTTCGATTACTCTTCAACAAACATTCCTGGCTTCCGATTGGCCTCGGACCATCACATGCCTAATGTGACCCAGACGATGCGTCACAGCGGCCCCTCTGTGTGATAAGCGCTTCTCTGTCAGAGGAGCGGCATTGTTAACAGATGGTAATGTAATAACCTGACCTCGTGGCCCTTGGTAGCTGTGGCGGCAGCCTCCTCCCCGCTGGATGAAATGTTAAGTGTGTCCCGGACAAGTTGTCAACAAACACATTTGAAGCCAATAAATGGCAGCCGTTGCGGTTGTTTAACCCTGCGAGGCCCGGCCCATTAATCAAATTGAAGGCTCGAATGATGAGGTGTTTGGTGGTCGCCTGTGACCAGCAGTCTCCTCCTCCGCCTTCTGCTCTGAAGACACCGGTGCTTCGTTGGACGTCGTCGTCTCCCCTAGGCTAACACCCGCCAGGGCGGATGCCATGTGCTTGCAGCACCCCCCTACCTCCACATACACACACTCAATAGCCCTTGCCTGAAAAAGCAACATTGTGCACTCGGGGTCGAGAGGATGTGGTCTGAAGGTTTTGGGTGGATGAAACTGATGAGGAGCCGGAATGTGCATTGACAGACAAGTTTTAGAGGCTCATTCTTTTTCTCTCTGACTCCCCTTTGTCTCAGGGCTTTGCGTGCTTTTGTGCATATCAAATTCTGTGCAAGACTTTTACGGGTGGGTTCCATTTTACTCTGCAAGGTCAGGGCGCATGGTTTATCAGTTCCTGTAAATTCTGCACAAACAAACCCCATTGTAAACAAGATAGGTCATTTAAGTAAATATGATGTTTTTGCATTTTGTATGCTCGGGAAAAACTAGGTGTTGCAGTGCAGTTTTTTACTCTTTTACGTACTGAAGTGATGTGGAAGGTTGTTATTTTTTGACAGTATGTAAGCGTTTTCAGATATACAACATATATGACTATTTATTTCTCTCAAAACCTATGACAACTGAAAGTAGTATTTTTAGATCTGGAGTTCTGGAGAAAAACATTTGTTTATAAAAAATACTGCCTGAATGTATTTCCTTGGAAGATACACATAGTAATGTAATTCCTGCATTATTAGAAATGGTTTAAAGAACTTTTGAAAATAGTAAAACCTTTTGAACAAAAAATGAAACATTTTTGGATCAACATAACCTAAAACGGAAACAAAACCAATTGAACTTGTTTTAGAGCGAGAACGCTATTCTCAATTTTAGATAACCAATTACTAACAATATTTGGTAACACTTTACTTGAAGGTATCTACATAAGGGTGACATGACACTGTCATGAACACATGAACCCTAACCCTAAATTGTCATGACAAAATCCGAATGACACTTAATGACAAAAGCAAAAGTCATAAATGTTTATGAGTATGACGTTTATATTTTTTATGACAGTGTCATGTCACTCTTATGTAGATGCCTTCAAGTAAAGTGTAACCCAATATTTATTGTTTTAATTAACTTTTGTTATATATTTTTATTAATTTATTGTAATATTATTCAAAAGTCCATAGATTTGAAAAGCCACCTGCACCACAATCACACAATTGCCCAGGCCCCTTATAGGCTAAATTTAGTCAGATTTTATGAATCTGCTAGCCTTTTGAGTTGGTAAGATGGATTTCCTATCTAAAGCTATCTGACTGCCTTTTCCAAATATGTCACCTAAATTACTGAAACACTGTGTGAAGTAACATACCAGAGACACTAAGAAAATATCTAGGTCTAGTTCATCTAGCTTCTACAGCACTTAAAGCAAGAAAAATGTCTATGTCTGAAGTTAGGCTATCAGACATTTGTGAAGATTTCATATTACATAGTCCACTTTCAAATCTTGACCCATGCCTGAGTTCAGGCACAGTGTTTTTAACAGTTAACCTTGATATCTAATGTGCTACCTGCTATCAATTGGTCAGGAAATTTCATTTTTAAAAGGAACATTATTATCCAGATTAGCGCTCTAAACGGTTACCATTTAGAGAAGAGGCCTTGGGACACTGGGACGGGAACAAAGAAATAATGTTTTGCTCAGAACGAACTGAAATGTTGTTTGGTTTTTAGTCCTTATTATTTACAGTTATAAGCCTTCTCTTAGTATCGGTGAAACATACTGTATGCCTTGGACTTAACTGCTTTGATTTGGTCAGACAGATTTGGGGACCTCTACCCTTGTCTCCACACCCCTCTGTTTGACTAGAGGTCCTTCCCTCGTTATGACATCTGGGGCATCGTGTCTATATATGTTCTTGCTCCCCTAACAAGCTGAGATTTACTTTTTGCAGACACTGTGATTGAATTTTCCCCAAGACAGTGGGCGCTGTGTGCTTGCCAGGGCCATACGTCTCCCGAGTACAATTATATTTTCAACTCCACTTGAACCCAGAGCCAGGTAAACATTTACCACGGATAAGCAGCACACACAATTAATTAGCATGTAATTATACCATTATGACTGGTAGTGAAGCAATCCATTCTAATTACCCCTCCTTGAAAATTTCCCTAAATATTTTTCCAAACTGAGTTACCATTGTTTTATGGCGGTGCTTCGGTGCTCTGCCGGTAATTGCTGCAGTCTGACATTGAGGGTTTATTTTCCACTAACTCAACTCATGTTAGCAGACCAAAGAAAGAGGGATTATGATTCTATAGTGTTATAACACTCCCGGGTCCATCCACATTTTAAATCTCCCTTTAGCACATGAAGCAGATCATTGGAATCTCTGCACTGGATAGAGAGTGTTGCCTTGCTTTGCTGCACGGCTCAATGACATTCATTGAATTGACCTGTTGCATGGGGCTGTAAATATGTGGATCCCCCACCCCCCTCTTTCTCTCTCTCTGTCTCTGTCTCTCTCTCTCTCTCTCTCTCTCTCTCTCTCTCTTCTTACTCAAATGCTCTGGCTGCTGTGGGCTTGGAACCTGGAAAGGTTTGCAATGAGGAGGAATTAATTGCGCACCGTTCTGGAGACCTCCCTGCATGCATGCACGTGTGTTTACGGGTGGAACGGCGTGCCAGGTGTGAACGTACACTCCGTCCCTTGGGGCCAGAGCCCTGCAAAGCCACTTTGGAGACGGAGCTCTAGCGCCCTGGATCGTGCGACTGTAGTTGGGCCAAGTTTGAGCAAAGTATTAGAATTCCTACAGACAGGCAGAGAAAGAGAGAGAGAAGGCGTTAGGAAAAAAGGAGGGATAGAAAGCTAGAGCGAGGGAAAAGTTTTACAGTGGCACAGCATACTGACGGATAACAATGAACTGGTAGAGATTAAGTGAGCCGATCTGGTTGCTGCAGATTATGCCGAAAATCGCCTCGCTTTGCTCCTGTGTGGCCCAGAGCTGTGTGTGTGTGTGTGTGTGTGTGTGTGTGTGTGTGTGTGTGTGTG
Source organism: Alosa alosa (assembly GCF_017589495.1). NCBI lineage: Eukaryota > Metazoa > Chordata > Actinopteri > Clupeiformes > Clupeidae > Alosa > Alosa alosa. The sequence goes on from NC_063196.1 coordinate 20,689,983, forward strand.
TGTGTGTGTGTGTGTGTGTGTGTGTGTAGTCTGCCGGGGATCCCAAGACTGAGAGTCTGCAAGCAAGCAGAGTTGCACTCCCTGACAGCACTCCCGTGGAGGATTCACGATGCAAATTCAAATATGTATATTTACTGCGCTTCCCTGCAGCTAATGTGCCACCTCAGAGTCACCACGGAACACCAACTACCATTGCTTCCTCTTCTTTTTTCAGTCCTGCTGCTACTTTCACTATGAAATGAGTACTGTAATTGGCTTCTAAAAGTATCAAAATTGCATAGCTGCTGGGGAGTTCCAAGTTCGTCATCTTTCTCTCTCTCTCTCTTTCTGACATCCGAAACCTGATCTAAAGGATGGGACCGGAGTGTAATGATGCTGGCTGTTCACAGAGATGCCTCTTTCTTTGAGATTTTGAGTTGAGAGTGTTGAGAGGGAGGAATCTTATGTTTAATAGATCACCATTAATGCAACATAACTCTTCAACTAGATGCCTGTGAAATAGCGCGTGGAAGTGCTCCAAAAGTTTAAGGGAGGAAATAAAATAAATGCAGGCCCTGGCTTGATACATTTTGTATTAGCATATTCGGGGAAACACATGCTCCTGTCCCGACCGTGAAGAGAATAGTTTATGTAGCATCGAGCAGCAGGTCGACCTGACAAACGCCGTAAGACAAGTATGAAAGTACGGTGGGAAATATAAGACCAGGCGAATATTAATGTGGAAAATAAAACATCTTGTCACACAACTGTGTGCTTTTTCATTTGGTGAAATGCTCGATTCCTTTTCCATGCTTCCTGTGGTTGGCGGCACACATGCACAAAAAAAAATACATATCCCCAAAAATGTCTGCCAACAGCATGCTTCCAAAGGGCCCCTGCTGATCAGATGTCCACGCATTGCACGCAACGATACATTGTTCTTACGTCTAATATTTCATGTCAAAGGCACTTCAGAGAGGAGGAGACATTGTGTTTTGGCTTCTTGCTTGTTATAAAATGTAATACTGAAAACTGGGTCATTTTACATCAATAAATAATACTGTCTAATGATTGATTTTTTTCTAATTTTTTTATCCTCTCTCTCTTTCTCTTTCTCTCTATCTCTCTCTCTCTGCTATCTGGCGCTTGTTCAGAGGGGGCCAATGGGACTCAGAGCTTGATCTGAAATTGGGTGTCCTGTGTGAGGATGAAAAAATACAATGAAAACATGACAACTGAAGCTTGGATTCAAGACACTCTAATCACAAAGGCTGAAGATACCAGCTGAATGAGTTGTGAGACCTCTTACAAGAAACACCCCTCTCTCTATCTCTCTCTCTCTCTATGTTCTATCTCTCCCTCTCTCTTTCTCTCTCTATGTTCTATCTCTCCCTCTCTCTTAGCCATGTTGCATCTTTAATGAGGGTGCAGACTACATCATCATTACATGCCACTGTTGTTGGATGAACCCCACTGTGTTTACTGCCTGCCCCTCAGCTTGGGAGGAAATTATCCAATTTCCTTTCTCCTTTACTGCCATTATGCTAAGCTTGCGCCTGAACGTGTTGGAAACATAGGTGTCCAAGGTCATGTATAGAGTGTTAGAATACCATAATGTTTTGGAATTATCCTCTACCTTCTGCAATTCACATCACACATAATAACCTAAGACGAAGCCAGACCAACACATACCGTGTCTCTGCTGAATTACTGAAGCTAAGCAGGTGTGGGCTTGGTTAGTACGTGGATGGGAGACCTCCTTGGAATATTCAGTTGCTGCTGGAAGTGGTGTTGGTCAGTTGGCTAGTAGGTGGCCCATTTCACTCAAGCCAAAGATCAATCCCGATACCACAGTGCAGTGACAGGGACACTGTGCTGTAGAAGATACCGTTGAGACGGTAAACCAAGATCCTGACTCACGGTGGTCATTAAAGATACCATGGCACGCAAAGAGTTGGGCGTTCCCTGGTGTCCTGACTAAATTCCCAACCAACGTGTACCAACGGGGGTTGTGTTGGTGGCGTGTTGTGCTTGCGCTGTGCACGTAATCTCCATGATGGTCTGTGATGCTGTCATGATGACTGAAACTTCTCTCTTTAGTCGACTGATCTGTTAACTTAGCTCTCAAGCGTACTATGACCATCCACATCATGTTGAATGTTTTCTGGATGAAATGATGTCCTTTTTTCTACCAAAAGCTGGCCAGTGTCATTTAATGTGGACCTTTATACTGTAGCGATGAGCAAAATAACCTACATGTAGCTATCAAAAAGTAAAACCATAGGCTAGTGACCTAAGCTTAACATACAAGACTGAAAGCAAAAATTCCATATATCAGTGTTGCATTAATCCCATGTAAGCTACAGTATATCGTTCTGCCAGCGTTTCTCCCGTGTGCACCATTGTGAGCCTAACATCCTTGAGTTCTTCTAACAATCAATCCTCTTCAACCCACGTGGGGTGCGGTGCGCTACTTCCTGACTCTGTAATTGGTTAGTGAAATTAGATTCCTGATTGGCTAGCCAAACCTGAGCATCGCCATTGGCCTTTCAACAGAAAGCGCCAGAACAGTCTCAAAAGTACTCAAACATTTTTTACTTGTGCCAACGGCAGAGATTTTGTAATGGCAGAATAGGTTCGTAATTGAAAGACAGCAACTGTGGAAGGTTTAGTACCTGTGGAATATATTTATAAGTTAAAGACATATGAGTAATACTAAAAATAATTTGTGTTATTTTTCTGTTAAATCACAAATCAGTTTTACAGTTACAAATCCTGATACACACACACAATACATACGAGACACTTCTCATCCCTAAGGTGGTGCAAAAGTCTGTGCACCTGGAGAAAAGATTTGTAACTGTAGGACAACTTTTTGTGCGTAGAATATTGATTTGTAATTGTAGAATATAGAATTAGTAGAATTGTAATGGTAAAATATTTGTAACTGTAGGATGATTTGTATTTGTAAATCCGATCCGTACCCGTAGAATAGATTTGTAAGTGTAGGGTATATTTGTAATATCGACAATTACTTGTACAGATCATTTTTACAGTTACAAACAATTTCTACAGTTTCAAAACGTGATACACACGTACAAAACATTTGATTCTAATATTCTTCCATACCATTTGACGTTTAATGGCTAAGCATCAGGCACGTCATCTGTAATTATATAATTAAGAATATAATTGCCTATTTGATGTCTCAATAACAGCTGATACATTCACTGATATCAATACACTGTACAATACATGTGAATGATGAGTACCGGCACATTTTTTTCTCCACTTCAAGCATTGTGAGTGTCTGTGTGTGTGTGTGTGTGTGTGTGTGTGTGTGTGTGTGTGTGTGTGTGAGAGAGAGAGAGAGAGAGAGGGAGTATCCTAGTGTGTAGTGTGTGGTTTAGGATTCTATCTGCACCTCCATGAGCACAGTAATATATGGACTGCTGCGTGCATTTGTCACTCTGGACCTTTGTCTCTCTTTTCTTCAACTGTATATCATTTACAGTTGTGCCACCGCCACTGTCGCCCTCTCCTCACGGTGAAAGCTTCTGAAAAGCAGGAGGATAGCAATTATGGACTGCACAGAGGAGGCCACATCTCTCTTTGGCCTCTCCAGGGCGGTGTAAATGCATTCAGAGGTGCATCCTCCAGCCCAGCACCAGGTTAGAGGGCTCACCCTGTGACCATGCCGTCTCATAATAGCCAGATGGAACAGTGCCACAGTTCCTTTCATTACATTTCATAGCAGGGACAATGAGCCGCCTTTGATAGGATTTACATGAAAGCAACATATTATTGTGAAAAAGAGCCCGCCTAAACACACAACAAAAATCCCTGGGTATTATGATTGCATGTGCCGTGTAGGGAGATTCAGTGGCGGTGTTGTGGAGGTGCCAGTGGTAGTGTGCGAAGGAAGGTGGGAGGGAGGGAGGAGGGGGATTTTACCCGCTGAGTATCTGGCAACCCTTTTCCTCAGTGACGGCAACCGAAGCCGGTTCAAGCTGCTCGCAGAGCGTCAGCAGATAAACAAGGAGTCGCCGTCACACGGTGAACATCTGCTTCCCTCTCCCTGTTCCTGTGTCGTGGGCTGTTCGCCGACAACTGCATCTCCAGCACACCTGTCCTCCCTCCTCTTCTCGCATTACCTACAGCGACGACTGCTCCTCTTGAGAAACACAGGATTATTGGACTGGGGAAACGTGGAAAGAACGCCCCCCACCACTCTCATCAAACTATGAGGAACATAATGAGTTTTTGGGCACTGTTGAAAAGCTGATAATCCTCAGTTTTAGAGGACGGATCAGTACTATTAATTAGTCTGGGTGTGTGTGTGTGTGTGTGTGTGTGTGTGTGTGTGTGTGTGTGTGTGTGTGTGTGTGTGAAAGAGAAGGGGGTGTTGGTGGTCTACTTTCACACAAAGAGGTTTGGCTGCCATCATTTTTCTTTGCACTTAACCACCTGACAAAAAGCTCATTTTATTTATTTATATACTACCTCTGAGAAAAATGACCATTAATCACATACAGGTTGTGGGGAAATAACTTTTTTTAACTCTGGGGGAAAAATGTTGAGCTGTCATTAACCTTCAGTATGCTAAGCATATGGTAAACCTTTCCAGAGAACAAATCAGATGAACTTGGAAAGGTCACCTAATTATTGTAACCCAAACAGCATCCAAATAGTTTATCCTCTTGAACTGTCAACATGCAAATGTACCATCGCTAGATATGATTTATTAGCTAATGCTCGTTATTCACAAGACTTCACTATGTTCCGTGTTTTGTGCATACTTGAGCAATGTTACAAAAATATGTGTAAGAATTCCCAACTTCCCAACATTATAGTGTAACTTTACAGTGTAAAGTTCCCTGCTGCCCACACATTTTATAGGCCATGATTATTACCTGTCTCGTCCCTGTCTCTCATCCTTTCAACTCTAAATTCTGGTGTGCAGCCCACCGCACATTGCAAATGAGAGCCCAGGAGCAATCATAATACCTCCGAAAGTAGTCGGAATTCAGAGGTGGCAGAACAATTTTATTTATTTATTTCACACAGGTCCCCAAAAAACATCAAAGGCTTCTTTTCTTCTTTCATTCTGGTATCATATGCCTCATTTTGGGGGAATATCTCCTTTTCACAATATCTCAATTTCCAATGCATGCAGAGACATGTCATTTGAATTTCGTAGAGCCAATGTGTGTTGACACAAAATCAGGGAATGCATTTCCCCTACGCTATTTTTGATAGAACTACTGGCTGAACCACAGGTTGTGAAACAGGCAATAACTTGAAAATATGTTAATACCTGTTTAATGCATTATATCAAGGCATTGCAATTGTTGACTGATTTATAGCAGAGAAATATAACCAGTGTCTATAGCACAGGCAATTTAAAAAAAATCTTTTCTTTGAGGCCTGCTTGAGCTAGCCTTTCCTTAAGACTTATCTGAAGAGAGGCCGCACACAATTCGATGCAGGTTAAATTCTGAGACCAATATAGTGTTTTTTAAAAATTGCTTTTTTTTTTTTAAATGGGAACGGAATGGGTTGGATGGGAGGTGATGATACTTATATCATGCTTGGCTCAGACTTTTTTCCCCTTTCTCCTGGATCCAGACCCCCTCAGAAGATCAAACCCAAGAGAAGGGCAACATGTAATTGGCTCCTAAAACCTAAGGTCCTTGGGATTTTCAATCAGTTTCTGATAGAATCCTTTCTTCCAAAGATGTGTTGGCATTATCTGTCTACAAAGCTGTCGTCTTGCCTCTAAAATGAAATAAAATAAAATAAAATGAATGGACATTTTTTAATCCCCCCCCCCCCAAACACACACACACACACACACACACACACACACACACTTTTTCTTTTTTTTTCGAAGTGGCACCGATAGTTTCTGATGGATTCTTTTGAAGTGAGGCTGGAGATTTGGGAAGACAACATGATGAAAACTGTGCTGCCAGCTCTGAGAAATGCTCTGCTCCAAGGCTCCTTCCTTTATCTCTGTTCCAAAACTGTCCCAATGTTAGACTCAAAAGTCCATGCAAAAAAAATGCGAGTGCCTCACCCTGCCTATTCTTAGTGCTGCCAAATGACATCTGCATCTGAAGAATTTATAAGGGGAGTGTTACATAAACTGCACATTGACTGAAGTATGAAATGATTAATACACCTGCATAGCGGAGTTAAATTGATTGATAGTACCGTAATTGCGGGAAACATATCTTGACCTGTCGACTGAAAATGCTGATGATTATCCATCCCTATGGAGCTCATGCAGTCATTAACAGAGTGAAACATTCCCCGCTCCGGTCCAAGTCAAGCGCCAAGCCTCTGCTTATGACGTGAGTTTGCAAAGTATCGGCAAGATCACAAAGACTGCTCTGTCTCTTACTCTCTTTTCCTCTTAGCCTATTCAGATCCATCTCCAGAGAGTCCCCCTGGATCACCCCCCTCCCCCCACCCCCCAATAGTGGGAGGTAGGAATTCAGCCAGACTGCTGTGTGCGTTTGCAACACAACTTTGAAGTCGGCCAGCGATGAGAGCGTAGTGTTTCATTGTCAGGAATAGATTTACCACACAGTGTCTTTAAGTGGTTTCAGAGAAGTTTTGGAGGGGAGAACATCGTGCCCTCTCCCATCCATCTAATACCGGGACATGTTGAGCGATTTTCAGGGGGAGGTGGAAGGTGGGGTGGCTTGGGGAGGGGTGAGGATGAGGATCTTTGAAATGGAAATGGATGAGCGGATGGCTCAGTGAGGGGTTTAGGGGAAAGCCTGCAGGGGTCACACGCACACATAACCATCTCCCTTAACACATACACGCATGTCTCCCCAGGACTTCTCGCTGTATCTTATTGGCTTCTTTTTTCGTTTTCCAGAACATCTCTATCCGGCAAAGAACGTGTATATGTGTGACAATTTGAAAGGACTACATGTACAATTTACTTTTTGCATTACTGCAGGTTGTCTCAGGCAGGGAGCAAGAAGACACAAGGCAGAGAGAGAGAGAGAGAGAGAGGGTATACCTAATGGCTGAATAATGTTATACACACACTGGACCTGATTAAGAAGTGTTTATAATAAGGGCCAGTGGGAGATGAGTGAGTGTGACCGGTGACTAAGTGGGTCATTAAGTGGCTGTGAGGCTCAGGTGACATCCTGTGAGTGTGTGTGTGTGTGTGAGAGAGAAGGAGAGAGAGAGATAGTAAGAGAAATAAATGGGCATGAGAGACAGTATAGGTGTGTAAGAGAAAGAGGAAGTGTGACTAAGAGAGAGAGAGAGAGAGTGAGAGCGAGAGACAGAGAGAGTGTGTGCCTGTGTGTGTGTGAGAGAGAAGGAGAGAATGAATGAATGTGTGTGCTTTTGTACGTGTGTTTGTGTGTGTGTGTGAGAGAGAGAGAGAGAGAGAGAGAGAGAGCCTTGTGGCAGCCCTACCCTTCCATTACCCGTTGCCTGCTGAGAGGGCCATGTGCCTCATGCATAGTCAGCTCAGTTCAGAGCTGAGCCGGAGCACAGAGCTCTCCTCCTACGCACCGCCTGTGCTGATAGGCTGCCCTCTGTCAAAGAAGGAGCAAGGAGAGAGATAGAGAGAGAGAGAGAGAGAGAGAGAGAGAGAGAGAGACAGACAGAGGAAAGTGAAGGGGTAGCAAAGGATGGGGGGAGAGAGAAAGTGGGAAAGAAAGAAGAAAGACAACGCCACAGACAGGCAAAGAAGAGGAAGAGAGGCCATGATGAAAGAGAGAGATGCAGGGAGGGTGTGAGAGAGAAAGAGAGAAGACAGGGAGAGGAAGGGAAAAATGCACCACCTGCTGTGTGTCTGCAACCAACCTGCCATACAGCACCATAAAATGTCCTCCTATGCTTTTTGATTGCACTCATGCTCATTTTGTGAAAATAAGCAGCAGAAAGCGCATCACAGTCGTCCTCAGCAGAACCAACAGGGGGACAATTCATTACCACAGCTTACAGTCCATTTCCAAGTGTCTCTCTCTCCCCCAGAGACTGATAGGAGAGATGATAAATCAGAAGGGGCAGAAGGCCCAATGGTCTTATCTCTCGAAGCCTGCTACATTTATTTTTCCACAACTGATGAGAGCCCTTCTTCTTTGGGAGAATAATGTGTGTGCGGTGGGGGTGGGGGGTAGAGCAACAGCGTCATCTCTGACCAGTCTAAGGCGTTGTTTTTATACATACCAGCTGTTTTTTGTTGTTATTTTTGGCACGGGGTGTCCACTTTCCACCGCTAAGACGCTCCAACAGCCGATGAAATTTAGCGGGTGATAAGTGCACAGTTTTTAGCTTGACCCTCCAAGTCTATCTGGAGATGAAGGATTTATTCTAGGCTTTCCTCAGAGATGACAGTTCTTAGCATTGTCTGCCTTTGAGATTGTCTTTACTTCACAGCATAACACTTTTTTTTTCTTGAGGTTTGTGAGGTTTGGGTTAAAATGCTCAAGTGTATTTGCAGAGTTTTTCTGTTTTTATCAAAATCATCATTGATATCTACATTCAGTGTGGAAATATGCCTTCATATTCTAATTAGATAAAGCCAGAAGCTCCCAATAGGGTATTCTTATATTTTTAGCATGCCATATTTATCACATTCACATCAACACTTGAATTACATTGGCTTGCTTTTTATCACTTTGTAAATTATAACATCACAGTTTTGTGTGGAAATACACACTGTTGTGCGATGGTTTAGGAAATAATTATGAAAGTCTAATGATAGTTCATATCCTTATGGATGTGTTGCAGCTCTATAATTGGCAGCATTTCAGCAGGTCTGTGAAAAATGTTAAATTAATCAAGCAACTAAGACAACAGACCAAGCTGTGATGTTGCTTGTCTAGTTTTATTGTCTCTCTGCACTCGCGTGCTCTCTATGTGTGTGAGGGAGAAAGAATTTTTGGTGTCCGCATTCTCATCAATGGTCATTTTGTTTTCTGTATGTTGGTCACACATTAGGCCTAACATATGTGTATCTGTTTGTATTCGTGTTTCCATGTCTCTAGACTCTTATGTGGGTTCATGTTTGGGAGAGAAAGAAAAATGTGCAGAAAGGGAGACTTGCCCTAGTTTACATCGCCCGTGACTCACGACAGGATCTGATTGCCTTTCTTCCCGACTTGATGTTTAATTAACTTTGTTTTTTAGAAAAGAATGCGCCGACAGACCGCTTTGTTATAAAACAAATGGCACGCATATTGTATTCCCCCTCCCAAGCTTGCGGTGTGCCGAGCTTCATGGGAGGAGACAGACGGAGGAGCCGGTCCATCGAGCCGCTCTCCTCCGCTTTCCTCCTCCCCGGTGATACTTAATATTTCTCCAAGCAATTTGACTGCTGTCAAACTCAGTTTCAAAGTTTGTCATCTGTCAAACACTAGTGTACATGGGGAGCTTCTGGTTTCGACCTCAGCGACGTGGACTGACCAAGGGGATGAGGATGGAAAGGGGAGAGGAGAAAGAAAAGAGCAAAATGATTGGCAACGTATGAATGGACTTTGTCTCCCTCTCTACAAGCCCACACTCAACCATTACAATCAAGGGAACAATTGTCACCACTGGCCATCACTCCGCAAGGCCTGCGGAGATAAACAAATTCCATAATTAAGGCAACTGTCTCGGATAACGCATAGATTACAGTGTCTGCACGTCCATATTAGGGGAATGTTTTTGCAAAGCGGTGCCATTTTCGGTACGGTGTAATTCCTTATCGTCTCCCATTAAGTTGGAGTAGATGCAGGCTGTAAGGCTGTGCTCGGCAGGCGAAGGGGAGGAGAGGCTATGTAAATACAGACCTTCATCGCTATTAACCACCAGTGGAAATGGAATATATTAGCCTGGCCCTTTAATCAAAGCAAGCTGAGGAACGAAACTGTGTAATTTATGACATGTTAAATTTGGCCCGCTTTCCTTCTCCCTGCCCCGAAATAAATTTGAGCTTAAAAAGAACAACACAGCGAAGGAACAGCCCCCGTATTATAAGTATGGGAATGTTGTTTTCCTTGCGATAAGCGCACGGAGCCGCATGTGTGTATGTGTGTACGCATACGTATATTTTTTTTTCTCCACTCTCCGCCGCGTGTTTATTTGTTCGGTGTTGAGTTCACTGGGATTGCAGTTAGCCTTGGGTCCAGATTGCCTGTCTTGGACAGTTCCAAGAGCCGAGGCCCGGGCCGCATTGATTATGTTTACTGAGAGGAAACAGACAATCTCCCCTACACTGCCTGGGAAATGTGTAGAGGAGTGTGTGTGTGTGTGTGTGTGTGTGTGTAGGACAAACCATTGCCCCTTAATCCACCATCATTAAAGACACGTTCTGTTCATATCCGCAGACTATAGTTTTCTGCACCGTATGGTGCTTTTTAACAAGCAGTCACAAGGAACACTTTGCCATTTAACTCTAATTTTGACCAAAAGGTGTGAAAAGGGGGATATGGAATAACGCACGCAAGCTGTTCTTTCATGTAATGGATGCCCCCTGTCTCCCGTGTGGCCTTGAGGCCAGGACGACATACACAAACCAAAAAGGAGGGAGAAGAGACTTATTAAGCTTTTTGCTCCGTGTTTTGTTTTGCTCATGAAGCAAGGCGCCCGCGACAGCACTGCTGTACAACGTATTACATCCATTGATCATCCTGGTGCAGTGCATGTGTCGGGAGCTGTGCACGCGCTGCCTGTTCAGGCACCCAGCAGGATGCTAAAAGATGCCACAAGTCAGAAAAACTATTTCATAAATTGGGAGGCGCATGAGGCTACATCCGTTGGAGCATTTTTGCATATACACACACTCTTGTGTTTGTGTGTGTACATACTGTATTTGTGTGTGTGTGTATGTGTGTGTGTTATGAGTACTTATGTGTGTGTGTGTGTGGGTTTAAATGTGTGTGTGCATGGGGGGATGCATACAGTACATGCGTGTGTGACTATTGTTTGCATTGGCTCTGCTGGTCTTTTTCTTCTCCCAGGGGGTCATGACTCAGGAAGAGATATGTTAAAAGTTAATGAGAGCTCAACACTTTCTATTTATTTCCGTACTCACCTCTGGGCCCTCTGCTGCAGTTTGTACCCTTTCCCAGTAGGCTGCGTGTGTGTGTGTGTGTGTGTGTGTGTGTGTGATCCCAGAACACGCTGTGGCAATTTACTTTACTTTTGAATTATGCATTATTTTGTCAACACAAATCCCATCAGACAGAGTCAGTGGTAAATATTTAGCCAAAGCTCTTTCCAAAAATGGTAAGTCATGAAGTTCCATGTATACAAGCAGGGACACCTTAGCACAACAAAATAGAAACTTTCCCCCCTTGTCCCTGTTGGCAACTGAACTGGACTTTCCAGTGTAGCTTTCCTGTTTATAGGTAAACAGGACACACACCTGGAAGGGGTGAAGTTGGGTGGGGTGTGTGTAGTTATGTTGGTGGACAGAGGACATTTCAGGATGTGTGTGTTTGTGTGTGTGTGTGTGTGTGTGTGTGTGTACTGTAGTTATGTTGGTGGACAGAGGAAATTACAGGGTGTGTGTGTGTGTGTGTGTGTGTGTGTGTGTGTGTGTGTGTGTGTGTGTGTGTCTGTAACAGCTGGGCTAAGGCTTCAAGGCTGCTCTCCGAACATGAGAACTGGGCCACTGACACCCCAGAGCCCCAAGTCCCAATCAGCTCACCCCAGGTGGCCAAAATGGACGCTTCAAAAACTAGGAGAAAGAGTTAGAAACTCGGCCCAGAAGAATGAATGATGGAGTATGGAGCTCTCGTGTTGTGTTTTTGGAATTGCTGTGTGCTTTTGTGGAAAAGCAATAAATATTGAATTAGAAGAAAAACGAAAGATATGTGATACACTTGCGGTACAATGTGGTTAACTCACCACACCAAAACCTGCTCCAATTTCTCCTTTTAAGGAGAAGAAAATTATCTCAACACTTTCCAGCCTTTCACACCGCAAGAGAGGTAGAGACTCGGGGCCTCCTTTAAAACATATGCGATACTGTGGTGCGAATAGTAAAGGAGGCCGCTATCAATTTAGCCCTCATGCTCAGCCAAGCACCAAAATTAGTTGTGGAGCCAAAGTGCGGTTTAAATAGTGGGAAGGCGAGCGGGGAAGAGGAGGATGTGATGCTTGTCAAATGGATTCCACTCTATTAAGGTCTTGGTCTGTCACTCTGCTGAAGCCCCAATACTGCCAACCCCCCCCCACCCCCACACACACACACACACACACCAGCAGCAGCACCACCCTCCTCTATCCCATCATTCTCCTCACTGAGGGCCCTCTCACATAGAAGGATAGAAGAATTCTTTTCATTTACATTCTTTTTTTTATCATTTCATACTTTTTTTCTCTCTCTTCTCTCTCTCTCTCTCTCTCTCTCGCGCGCGCTTTCTCCTGTCCTCCATTGCGTATCCACACTGTGTCAGAATCCATTGTGGCTCATTTTTTCTTTTCCGGAGGGGCCATTTGTTTTAAAATTTGTCAAATGCAGTAGTCCTGGACAGGTCTTGCTGCCTCACATGGTGGGGGTGGTGAGACATGCTGCTCTGCTTACCACTCAGAGTCCTGACACTGACACTGACACTGATGGCGAGCTGGATTGAAAAGTTTAAAGTGAAAAGTTCCTTTCACATAACCCATCACAGTCGCTCTCTGTCTCTCTCTGTCTCTCTCTCTCTCTCTCTCTCTCTCTCTCTCTCTCTCTCTCTCTCTTCTTCTCTATCTCCCTCTCTTCTTCTTCTTCTTCTGCCTTCTCCTTCCAACTGCTCATGGCCTCACTGATCATTTGGCCATTAAATGATTCGACGCATAATTTCTAGCCGCTTCTCAGTGCCCAACTCCCCTGTCGTCCCCCACTCACCAAATCTCCCATGCATGAATGGAGGTCTGCCTTGTAATTAATAAATCAAGACCATCACTGGTCCTTGCTGGGCTGTGAAGCCTGAGCCCCTCCATGCTGGATGCAAGAAAAAGGGCCAGAGCTTAAAAATAAATAAATAAATAAATAAATAAAAAAAACCTGGCTCCCAGATTCGATGAAACCAACTGATGCAATTATCTCCGACAACAATAGAGCCTTTCCAAGACAGTGCTATCGCTTAACTTGTCACATTTCTGTAGTCTCTCTCTCTCTCTCTCTCTCTCTCTCTCTCTCTCTCTCTCTCTCTCTCTCTCCATCTCTATCTCCCTCTCTTCTTCTTCTGCTTCTGCTTCTTCTCCTTCCAACTGCTCATGGCCTCACTGATCATTTGGCCATTAAATGATTCGACGCATAATTTCTAGCCGCTTCTCAGTGCCCAACTCCCCTGTCGTCCCCCACTCACCAAATCTCCCATGCATGAATGGAGGTCTGCCTTGTAATTAATAAATCAAGACCATCACTGGTCCTTGCTGGGCTGTGAAGCCTGAGCTCCCGTATGCGTGACAAGAAAAAAGGGCCAGAGCTTAAAAAATAAATAAATAAATAAATAAATAAAAATAAAAAAACCTGGCTCCCAGATTCGGGATGAAACCAACTGGGATGCAATTATCTCCGAGACAACAATTAGAGCCTTTCCAAGACAGTGCTATCGCTAACTTGTCACATTTCTGTAGCACTTCAATATATCACACGGTTTATTTGGCTGCCAGATCATGAGGCTTCAGAGTCGAAGCTATGGAAATGGGTGCCAGGAAAAAAAGGGAGTGCATGTTTTATTCTGACTCCACGCGCGAGGCGGAGCCGCCTCAAGATTTGGTTGCAAATTGAAAGATGAATGAGACCTGACATGTCTGCTTGGGTAAATCAATTCCCTAAAATACATCGCCAATATTCGCCGGCATGAAAGATGATCACCTGGAAACTGCCGTGGCGTGGTTTTTTTGTCAGTCTGCACGTTACTTTCGAGTCTCTACTATCGTAGCCCATCATCTCGCACGAAAAAATGTGCGGTCGGATGTACTCTTTAAGTGGAGAACGAATTTTTTGCGAGAGTTTGCCAGGAAACAGTCATGCTCCCGACAACATCCGTTGTGTCTGCACTGCCTTTTACGTATCGGATCGTAATAGGAATGGACGGCCGACCGCGGCAGTGTATCGGCGCCCAGTGCTCCGACCCCACATGGAGGTAGAGATCTGAGTGGATGGGGATCATAGCAATGCAGTCCGCCACAATTTGTGTCTGCCACACAGAGCCCCCGGAAGATTTGTTGTTTCTCCTCTGTGTGTGGGGGATGAGTTAGGTGTGCTTGGGTGGTGGTGGGGCTGGTTAAAAAAGTACACCTTATCCATCAAGGTCCCCTCCACAACAGTCTGCCTTCTTTCTTTCTCTCTCTCTCTCTCTCTCTCTCTCTCTCTCTCTCTCTCTGTGATCTCTTTTTGTTTGTGGCTTGGGAGTGTGTGTAGTGTGGTGTTCAGTGTGCGCGCTACTTGTGCGGTTTTCTTCAAGAAGTGAACCTCGCCGAGCCGACTGTGCAAATTCATTTCTCTAGCTGGATTAGTGAAGTATTTAAAATGTTAAATTCTGCTATGATTGGTTAATTATAGTACATCCCACAATTTACCAAGACAACATACAGAATAATGTGTTTCATATGCTTGTGGTTTTTGGCCATTAGAGAATTTGTCAAATCTGGGCACTGCTGCAGTACCGACGGCTCAGCAGAAGGCATGCAGCACTTCTCTATGGGCTACTTAGCTCACGCTGCATATCTGCGGAACTGTCATAAGAACAGGGCATCACCTGGGAGGCAATTTGTTTATCATGCTGCGAGAGTGATGTATTCGCTCCAGAGTCTCTTTCTCTCTCTCTCTCTCTCTCTCTCTCTCTCTCTCTCTCTCTCTCTCTTTCTCCATCGCTCTCTCCCTCTCCCTCTGGCATGTGAGACTGCTGAGGTAACAGCGACCGCGAGCGATGAATGGCCCTGTCTCGCTGAGGACCAAGCATCAGGGCCAGCGTCGGAGGCTAATGATTTGGCCCCTGCACACTGGAACTCATTAGAGCCTCTGTTGTTTGTGCTTTTAAAAAGAAGGGGCTGGAGATGGGAGCCTTAAGGTCGTCCTTGGTAAGGGGCTAAGTTAGAGTGCAGTGAGGGGACAGCCCCGAGGGTTCAATCTGGGTTTCAGTCACCTTCACTGATAAAGGAAGAAAGAAAAGGTCCACACGCAGGTCTTACTAAATCCATTGTATCACGGCATAATTACTTGAGGGGTTCTTTTTGAAAATGGGTATGGGTTTTCCACTTTTTTTTTCCGTTTTATATGTGCGTGTGTGTGAGAGAGAGTGAGAGTGGAGAAGAAGAAAGTCACAGAGAGAGGGAGGGGAAGGATTATAAAATGTAACTATGTTGACTTTACAGCTGTGTTTAATGTTGTGATAAATCTGGACAAAGAGCTCGTTTTCCCTTCCAAAAGTAGCACCTCTTTGTTGGTCAGTGGAGCAACGAGAAACAGGCCAAAATTTCACTTTGTGGTCGATGGAGGGACGGATATTGTTCACTGTTCTGATGGCTCAGCCTCCACTGTCAGTGCCCTTCTTTCTCAGTCGCTAAAAGCCATTAGCATGGGTGCTAGCGTTACAGAAAAGAAGATGGAAGAAAAGTAAAGGAGAAGATGATTAGTGTGTGACCTTATGTGTAATTAGCACCGAGTGGGAAATTTTCTTGAAAGGCAATGAATCACGGAGGGGAAAGAAAGAAGCCACAGGGGAAATGTTACCTAAGTGAATAGGTGAGGTGTGTAAATCAATATTCCCTTTTGACCCAAGTAGCCAGGCACAAAATGCTTCGGGAACAGAGATGAAATGACATCGCTCGAAGAGCTTTTTTTGTGTGAAAAGGAGAAACATTTTTTTAGTTCCTCAGCAACAAAGCCTGAGTGTACATGTTGAGCTTTCTTGATTCTGCCACATCATTATTTTCCTCCTCCGCTGCACACACACACCGAAAGATGAAGCGGCAACCAGCACTCGATAGTCGCCTTTCTCTCTTCTGCAAATTGTTAATTGCTGGAGTTCATGGCCGGCCTTGACTCTATCCCGAGGCTACATGATAAAACGTGAATCCTCACGTCAACAAATGACACAGTGGTCTCAACCCCCATGCTATCCCTTTGTTTGAATTCATTCGACCATCGCCTGCTCTCTTCCTCCAAGTCGCGGCCTGTTTGTTTTGATTAGGTGATAATGCTTCACTCACCTGCCTGCGTCCATATGAAGCTGACCATGCTCATTTTAATATGGTACCCCAAGGTTAAGGAATTCATTAAGCATTCAGATATAAAATCGATAGCCAAATCAGTCCTTGGCATAGCACGTTCAGTGAATGAACAAACAGATATATCTGCCACTAAATATGGAGCTCCCTAAAGCGATACACGGCTGAACAGAGGATAAAGGAATACAAGCAATACGCAGTATTATCAAGCTTTTGCAGTTGCTGGGGTCTTAAAGGCTCTTGGGTTGTTTCCGTCAGGTCCTCTCAATGTCAAACAAAATATCTGCAGAGACACAAACTGAATTCATTTGAGTTGGGCTGCGCGCCAGAGCGTTTATCGTCTCCATATTGTTGACCTAAGTAGAAAGGTAATGCGCAGGCTGGCTCAATACGCCACAGCCACTGTCACAAAGGCATTTTCTGCTGCGTGTCTCCTTTCTTACACACAGTTTGGAGAGTACCTGACAGTACAATAGGATTGGTTAAAATGAATTATGTTGCTTGAAAATGAATGGATGCTGTTCGACCACAAAACATATCTAAAAATAAAACTACTGCAAGCTGCATTTAACAGTAGAATTTAACAGGCCTGGAGAGTCTGTCACAGGCTCTGTTTCTCCACTTTAGGGATTGGCCTAATTTACCAGGAATGGCCTTTAATCATCCAGTCTAATTGGTTTCTATGCCCTTACCTCAGCATTGAATAATGGTTCTCATAGTTAAAATACTGACTTCAAGGTATAATTAAAAAGCTATAGATGAAAAAAAGGAGTCCCGTCAGCAGCACTGTGAGTGGCATTGGTTAAGTCACATTAATGTCTTTTACCATTCTGGCAAATGCGCTTTAAGATTAATATGGCTGTCATTAATGTTTAACTGGTCTTACAGTCAAATGTAAACAGTAGTGTGTGCAGGGTTCACATTTGAAGATGTGTACAAAGTACAAATAGATCTCCACACCTCTCCAAGCTCTCGTTTCTTACACTGTTTAAAGAGAGTGTCCTCCAAACAAATTCACTCTAAAAGACAACACTCAGTGATATAAATGTATAGTGTGTTTACTGAAGTGATGTATCTAGTACACTGGAGTGTAAACATGATACTTTCCTAATGGCTTTATGTTAAGTGCTGCACAAGTTCTGATTTGTCTGCAGCTGTTGTGGCTTGTGTTGACCTGGTCAGAGGAATTGTATGTTTTGGTGTGGGTGAACTCCCAAAATAAGATGTTTGCCAAATGCACAAACACTCTTGTGGCCAACAAGGAGAGGTCCTGTAAGTGGCACATCCTTGTGATGCCTGTGGTTCTTTATGGAATAAACACTCAATTCTCTTTTAACATGTCTTAAGTGTCAAACTTGTGTACTAATTTGTCTGCAAACGCTTATGGGTTGAGTTGACCTGTTTGAATGAAACGTGTGTTCAGCGCGGAGAAACGTTTGGCCAACACACAAACAGCCCTTCTCAGTTTTGCCACTGGGGAGAATTAAGTGCTATTTCCTGATGCTATTTCGGTAGCAACAACACATGTCCAGCGACGCCGTCGGAATTCTTGATGGACCCTGCTGTGTTGGTGTTGGCCTGCTGAAGCTGTGGTCAAAGTTAACTGTGTTGCTTCTTCTTCATACAGGCTTTTGAAGAAGTACTCTGAGAGAGATAGCCTTCAGCCAAGTGGGAGATGTATGTAAAAATATTTGATACACTGAAAATACACATTAAAGTTTATTTACATACCAACCAACCGGTTTTTGATTGAAGAGTTTTTTTTTTTTTTTTACATGAAAGCCAGAACTAAAGTTGATGATTCTTGGACAGAAACTTTATATACCCTCTAGGACGAAGCACAGATGATACTTTGGCTCACTTGATGGTTCAGCACTTTCAAAACATATTTCATTGTTTCATAACAAAATGGAACCAGATAGCACAAATCAACAGTTCATAAACATAATGGTCTGTGTGTTGATCTTTGCCAAAATTATAGCAGAATGGGATGGTTTTATTATGACCACCTGCAAGTGAACTGTACTCCCTATTTGACCTATGGTGAGATTTAGACAAGGACTTTTGCTCCAAAGACTGATTGTTATGGCAGTGAATGAAATAAATATTGAGCCCAGTCTTTGAAACGTTGATCTGAAAATAGTGATTCTCAACTGGCCTGACCTTGGGACTAACAATTTCCCATGGACTTTTAAGTTTTTGTGATTAATGCAATTCCAAACCATAAAATAAAAATCTAAACATAAACATAAACACAGGGCATACTTTTATCACTGCATACTTTTATCATTAGCCCAAGTTAGAAATGTATATTTTATGCTGTAAGAGGTATCTGTGCTCTTTGCTTCATGTTTTTCTCAACTAATATCTCAACCTTCTCATTATACATTATACACTTCAAATTAGCTTGTCATACAAACACCTTTTGATTTCTGTCACATTCACAAAATGAAATAATTCATCTCTGTAACATGGAAACTACAAATGACAAAAAAATACATTACTCAGGAATATAACTACATTGATTATAACATTTTACTTTTCTAATGCAAAGATTTAACTGTAGCATCACTGTAAACAGCTTGGGAGTTGCAGGAATCTCCTCCCATTACAGCACTAGTCCAGCAGGCACTTCAGACTCATACAGTGGGCTATAGACATCTTGCGTTCACTCAGAACTGTCATAGATTTCTAAACGTTTCATTCTCCCTTTGTGATTGAAGCATGAGAACAGCAAAGACTGAAAGAGAGACACAAAGCTTTTTCCATTCAAATAAAAGCTACTATTTATATTTTATACGAAAGTCATTAGAGTTCAGAAGGAACACACACACACACACACACACACACACACACACAGGCACACAGGCACACATGCTCACACTGTGATTCATTCAGAGGCTCATGAACTCACCAGGTGATAAACACTAATCTAAACCTAGGCTTTCCTGCCAGGAAATTGTCTGTTGTGAGTGCTCAAATGTCTGTCATTTAATGATGGTTGTGGTCTATTGGCACTTCCAGTAAAGTCAGACATTATTATTAGTTAACTCTGGGAAAAGTGGTACAAGGCAGTGAACGTGGTATTGCCACGAATAGGAAGTAGACAGCAATTGTCTACATAAGTCTGCTAAAACTCCTGGTGAAGAAAAAGTTTTCAGAAAACTCCACATTTGTTGGAGGGAACTTGTCTAAGTTCACAATCTATTAGATTGCACACAGAGACACACAGATATTATACTAAAGGGGTGATCAGTTGGAGTCTGTGGAATTGGCATAAGGGAAAATAGGGGGTGAAAGGTATACCAAATAAAGCGGCATCTCTCTCTTTCGCACTTTCCCAATTGCACCTTGCTAACACTGACACTCGCCCTGTGTTAAATCGTGTATGGCAGGCTCGCTGCTTTGATCGATTCCCCCTCGAGCTCCATAAGCAGGCTGCTGGGGAGTCGTTTCCCCTGCAGTGATGACATATGTAACACAAAACAACTTTACCACTTCGAACCATCTGCGGTATCTATACAAGCAGTAAAAAATACATTAAACGCCGACTACAGTTACATGTGTCAGTGATGCAGTGGAGCGGGCTGGCGGAGTGGAGAGTAATCGTTGGGCCTCATATCTTAACGATTGACTACAGTGAGAAAAAGGAGCCTGTGAAATATTTTATGAGCCTGCTTTCACTGAACATGTTATTGACAACTGGACTGTCGGGTCCAGACAGTCTTTCTCCCTGACTCACCGCTCCTTATTCTGTATATATGCAGAGCGAAGGTGACCTGAAGAATTAATCTGAAAAGCCACTCACAGTAGTCTACACTCCATAAAGATGAGCTGCATAAGCAGCATTTATTACCATGACCTTGGTAGGCTCTAACAAAAGACCCCTTTCTACCTCTTGGACTTGGATGTAATATTGTTTTGTAGCAGACAATAGACGCTCAGATCAACTCGGGGATAGATTCAGTGCGTTGCAGAGTACAGGCGAAACAAAGCACATACACAACATGCACATCCTGAGAGGGCATGAACAAGTCATATTTCCCCAAGGTCCTCCGGCACGTGAATTGAAATGAATTGTTGCATTCTGAAGGTGAATAGCGCTGTGCTCGTATGAGCAGTGATTAATAGAATTCGCAAACTAAATAAATTAATGTACGAAATCGCAACAAAAAAAAGGCGTTCAGGCATTCAGTGCTGGCCCGGGCCCTCAGCAGACAGGTCTCCCTTGCCAAGAACCGGGGGGAAGGAAAACAACTCTGAGCATTCCTGCCTGGGAGAAGAGAAGAAATAATAATTTCATCATGCCTTCTGCCGCTGCCGCCACTGCTGCTCATCTTGCCCAGAGTGAAAAATGGGAATGTGTGGAAATCCGCACCAGGAAATGGCCCATGGCTGTGTGGGGAACGATTGAGCCTGCCTGCCTGTCTGTCTGTCTGCTTTGCTGGCTGCCTGTGATGGGGCAGCTAGCCCTGTGCGGTGTGTGATAGAGACTGCCTGTGGAAGGAGATAGCGGTGCTAGCGCCCACCCACTATCTTTGATCAGATTAGCCGGCGAACGGAAACGGGAGGCCTGCCCGTGCCGATGCCAGTCACAGCCCATTACTGCTCAGACTCAATCCTGGTTAACCCAGCAGGTGTGTGTGTGTGTGTGTGTGTGTGTGTGTGTGTTTAGAGGGGAAAGCACATAGGCGGCAGTTTAAAAAATATATAATCCCCAGTGAAAACCTTGGGACCACTCTGTTCTTTGGCAGAAGGCACAAGCAGGTTCAGGTATCCAGAGCCCCCCCCCAAAATGAAACGTTCCCTTTTTATCTCTGCCTTCAGGCAATGTCCAAACTGCAGACTGCTCAGGCATTTAACATTTCATTCTGGGAGAATTAACTGCTTCAAATATGGCAGCAATAATACAAAAAATTACATATACATATTTATTTTCTTTTATTTGGTGCCAAATGACCAAGCATTACTCAACAACTGACTGATGTCTGCCCTGGCACATGGGTGAACATGGGTTAGTGGGCAATGCAGATACTGACTGAACCATAACAAGAAATGAAAATGGTGGCAGAAGCCAAGAGCTAAAACAGTCCAACATCAGAGAGCCCCCCTTCTGAAGCACTTAAGTACAGATCTCTCAGTAGGTCTTAGGAGATCTCAATTTCTCATACCGTACCAGTTTGAACTGGCAAGAGTCACCCCGTTTTTTTAAAAAAAATTTATACATGACATGTTGAAGTGTTGTATATTAGTCGGGTATCAAATGTCACAGTGCATTTTTCACCCTTATATGCATCAATCACTTTCAGTGTTAGCTCTCCAAAAACCCTGGCACACCCTTGAATGGGTGTTGAAAATAAATGTTAAAACGTATGCCATTGCACGAGGGGTGTAGAAAAGAAACTCCGGTTCACACTCTCTACCTTTTTTTCCTGTAGGTCTTATAGTAAGCGTTCCTTCCACTCTACAGCTCCCAGAGCTTACTTTGATTCACATGCTTTGAATTGGTGAATGTCTGGGATGTGAGAACTGGAATTTCAGAAGCCCTCATTTCTCTCTCACCTACTCTCTATCTCTCTTTCTGTGTCACACGCATACACTCACAGACACATGTACACACACACACACACACACACACACACACACACACACACACACACACACCCACACACACACACACCACCCACCCACACACACAGAGCGCGAGAGAGAGACATGAAACAGTTTCTTGCCCCACCAAATGGGAAATGGGAATTAATTTCTTGCGCTTGTTTCTTTTTTGCACAAGCTGGCCATAAAGCACCGCCGCTGGCCAGCACAGTCTCCCTTGTTTAGCATGTGCAGATTCTCAACATCCTCGCTCTCTTTTTCTTCACTCTGTAAAAGAGAAAATCTTGTGTGAGAGTATACATCTTGTCTTACAGAAACACACACACACACAAAAAGATGCAGTTGACAGGCTTGATTTAGTCTAGACATGTCCAATTAATTTCATCCGCTGCATTTTTGTTATCTCCCTACAGTACACCCACAAGCTATTAGCCTGAATAGAATAAAAATTGTAAAAAAAGCACAAGTAAAAAAAAACACATATGTGTCATACTTTGAGCTTGTATGAAACTGCACAGGCCTGACGGATGAGCTTCCCCCTACACTCTCTGATGAGATAAAAGCCGAAAGAAGATGAAGAACTTAACAGCCCATTAGCTGAGAGCACTCGGCAATCGCACCCCAGCCAACAGTCAGACTGAAAAAAACATCAAAACATCACACCACAAAAACATCATGGTGGTCATGGCCTAACACAGAAGGGTTGCTTCTCAACACACTGCACAGGGAAGCACAGTGCTCTCAGGCATGTACTCCCCATCCAGCAGCTGGCCAAACATGGCCTCTGCTTTTTATTTTATTCTTTTAGGGTTTTTTTTTCCTCACTCTTTTTTTCTGAACAAGTGTAGATTGGGGGTGGGGGGGCAATAACAAGTTGTCAGTCTGTTCTTGAGGTGAGTTGAGATCGTGTGTGTGTGTGTGTGTGTGTGTGTGTGTGTGTGTGTGTGTGTGTGGGGGGGGGGCACCATCATCAGTAAGAGCCGTGTCCAGCACAGCAGGCCGCCACAGCAGTGCCTGTCAGTCGTGGTGGGATTCTGCCAGTCGCTCGTCTGCCGTGCCGTCGTTTGGCACTGGCGAGAGAGAGAGGAGGGAGGGTGGAGGAACAATAGGGTGGTGGAGGTGGAGGTGGAGGTGGAGGTGGAGGTGGGGATGGCTGGTGATGCGAAGCGCTGTGCCACAGGCAGCTGGATGCCGTTACGCTCCCCATCTCGCACGTCAGTGGAATGTGACAGGGATCACGGCACCGCAGGAGGTGATGTGGCGCTCCGCAGGGATCCGAGCACAGGTGACACACGCGTGCACGCACACACACACACACACACACACACCACGGGAGCAGCCGGAGGTGGAGTGGGGTATGTGAGCCGTCCAAGCCTGACCTCAGAGGCCTGCTGGGAGACTGGTGGCTAATCACCGTTAGTGATTAAAAAAGACAGGGCTTGGGTTGTGTTTGTGTGTGTGTGTGTGTGTGTGTGTGTGTGTGTGTGTGTGTGTGTGTGTGTGTGTGTGTGAGAGTCTGTGTGTGAGTCTGTGGAATCACGTTTATGAGGTGTTCTTCATCAGGAGGATTTGAAAGAGCTCTTTCTGTCTCTCTCTCACCATGTGTGTGTGTGTGTGTGTGTGTGTGTGTGTGTGTGTGTGTGTGTGTGTTTTCCTGTGTAGGAGGACGAGCGCGATCTCTCCTCATCTATCAGTGGCATGTCGACCCACCTGGGTGATGCATGGTAGTCATTCTGTGTCAGAACTCTCACCACAAATCAGCGGCAGATAGGGGGGCGCGTGACACACTCGTCTCCCCCCTCCTCTTCCTCACTGCGCTCCACTCGTCTCCCCCCTCCTCTTCCTCACTGCGCTCCACTCATCTCCCCCTCCAAGCCTTACCTCACCAGCGGGACGGGGCTGCTGCAGATGTGAGCCCATTAGAAAGGCCGGAAAAGAAGCCAAGTTTCCTGGCAGCCAAACGCACTGGGGGAAAGTGGGCTCTCTCTCTCACTTTTCTCTCTGTCTCTCTTTCTTTTTTCTCTCTCTCTCTCTCTCTCTCTCTCTCTCTCTCTCTCTCTCTCTCTTTGTGTGACCTACTTAAAAGGAATCATCGGTTGAAACAATGCCCATTGTTTTACCCTTTTTCTTCCATATCTGTCAGGTCGCCCGCCAACATTGTTTTTCTGTCTCCTCTAAATTATTCAATGGTGTCTACAAGTTTTTGTTTTCGACCGTGATTATTTGCCCCCAGTTTTACCAACCAGCGGGTGTTGTAATTGTGTTATGTGCGACTCTGTCGCCACAGTAACATTTTGCCATAATTTATTGGGTTCTGTCGGGAGGCTGGAGAACTAAATTCACTTACGAGGGAGGCAACCTGTTTCACATTACCCAGGTGCACTATGACTGTCCATGGACTTGACGTGTTTCCACAGGGACCGTACCCCCCCTCCTCCTCCTCTCTCCCCTTCTCATAACTCACTTGTTCATTTTATCACTTCTCCAGTTTTAACACATGCTGGTGGGGTATTTCCGCTATTTTTGATATTGTAATGTTCCCACAATATTAGAGGGCAGTCTATAAAAGCTTCACAAACGAAGAAAAGAAGAAAAAAAGGTCCGAATTACCCTACCTCCACCAGGCGACACTGAAAGCAATTACAGCTCACGTTTCAACGTTCCTTTCACGGGCTACGATCTGCCTCGCCAGCGACAGTGAATGAGATTCATTTGGTTCTCATTACCATATCCTGTCTCCCACTATTCAGCTTCCCTCTGTCATTCGCTCACAGCTCCCTTCGTTGGCATGCTAGTGTCTTTTCAGCACCGCAGCAGCAAATTAATGTGCAAGCGAGCCCCTCGAGAACTGCTGATTTGTTTTTTTTTTAACTTTCCCTCGCTCCGGAGCGCATTCCAATTGTTGCTTTTCAAACAATAATCTCTTATTGTGACCCCAGTTGTGGCTTGTTTTTTTTTTTTTTGGTTACCGTATAATGAAGTCCAGGATTTGAGGCTTTCAGCGTATGTCTTTCTTTCTGTGGCAGTGTGAGTCCAACTTAAAAAATCTCTCTCTGTTCCTCTCTCCTTCTCTTTCACTCTCAAAGCCTGTGTTGAAATAATGTCACACAGACAGAAGAACACTCAACACAAGTGTTAGACTTTTTTCCCCCTTGTCTCCTCTTCTCTTTTCATCTTGTGCTGAAAAGTTCTACACAGGATCTTTCTCTTGGCTTTCTTTTTGTTCAAAAAGAATTAGAAACATATTGAGTTTGTAGTAGTTGTGGTCATACCAAAAACAAAATGTACAAGTTGTATTATTATAATGTGGTATAATATAAATCATTTAATGACAAACAGTTTGTATTTCGTATTAAATCACATCAAATACATGTAGACAGAACCTCCCAAGAAAGTGTGAAGTAAATTAAAAACAAAAATAATAATAAATAAATAAATAAAATAAAACAAAGACTCTTGTGAATTGAAGGACAGCTGAGCTTGGAGTGTTTGTGAGAGAGAGAGAGAGAGAGAGAGAGAGAGAGAGAGAGAGAGAGAGAGAGACGTTGCTGGCAGACAAAAGGCCTGTAATTGCGGAGGGCCTGGTAGTGCCCAAGGCCCTTGTGACCCAAACACTCGCCTCCATTTAACACGCCTCAGCCGTGATGTCATGCACCAGCGGGCTCCTGACACACGTGTCACTGTCTGCATATCATCACGTCAGCTCCTGCTCCCATGCTGAGTCAGCTGGCTGGCTGGCTTGCTGTGTGTGTGTGTGTGTGTGTGTGTGTGTGTGTGTGTGTGTGTGTGTGTGTGTGTGTGTGTGTGTGTGTGTTTGTGTGTTGAGGGTCTGTGTCTATGTGCGTGTGTGAGAGAGTGTGTGTATGTGTGTGTGTGTGTGTGTATGCAATTGTGTGTATGCGGGTATTGATCCCCAAGGGGAAATTCAAGGTCTCAGTAGCATACAGACATCACCAGAGATGGCAAAAGTACTCACTTCCCGTACTCAAGTAGAAGTACAAATACTTGTGTTAAAAAATACTCTGGTAAAAGTAGAAGTACTAATTTAACTTCTTTCCTCAAGTACAAGTAACAAAGTACAGGCTTGGAAATGTACTTAAAGTATAAAAGTAAAAGTACTCTTGTGAATGACAACTATTTGGATGTCTATGTTTATGTTTGTCCATGTTTATGCAACGGTACCTGGACCACACAAATAGAGTGCAAGAGTGCCAGTCTCTCTTTTTAAATCTTCCCCTTAACCTGTTGGGCCATTTCTAAGCTTTCCCACCCAATATTGCACTGCCTACTTCAGAGGGCAGTGTGTTCTTTTGGCCTACCATCAAATGCTGGACATCTTTAGAAAGCTAAGATCCTATAGTTTCTTAGGAAGCACTGGCACAGAGTTACAGAGCCTAGAATATTGTTTTTTTCTTTCTGCCGGATTACAAGCATCTCTGAACTGACCACATTTCAGCCCTCTAGGTCACTTGATATGATTTTAGAGACACAACTAAGCCCGAGCACTAGGTCTTGCGAAGCTGTGTGCAAAAGTAGATCAATATAGAATGAAAAATGAGTACTTTAGACTAAAGATTTTTGGTTACCCAAAATGCATACTGACAATAAAAGTATGCATT
This sequence comes from Alosa alosa, assembly GCF_017589495.1. Classification (NCBI taxonomy): domain Eukaryota; kingdom Metazoa; phylum Chordata; class Actinopteri; order Clupeiformes; family Clupeidae; genus Alosa; species Alosa alosa. The sequence goes on from NC_063196.1 coordinate 20,716,385, forward strand.
TCTGTGGTTTCTTGTAGACTATTTGGATTTGTAAGCCATGTCAGGTTCTGATAATGACTACACAAAATGGAATAATTATACAAAAGTCTCTATTTTTGCATTTTCTTTGTTGGCTTCATGGGTGTGTATAAGATGGACTATACAACTAATGTTGGATAAAACAACATGAATATTTAATTCCTATGGATTCCTGTGAATATTTCAAGACCAGGAATGTAGTGGTAAAATAAGAGGTGGGTAAACAATTCTGTGATCACAGTAATGTGGACTGTGACTAACTCCACTGAAATTATTTAAAACTAAAGTAACGAGCCAGTTTTGTAAAATGTAAGGAGTAGAAAGTACCGATATTCGTGTTAAAATGTAAGGAGTAAAAGTAAAAAGTCGCCTCAAAAATAAATAGTAAAGTAAAGTAAAAAATATCTGAAAAACCTACTTGAGTACAGTAACAAAGTATTTGTACTTCGTTACTTTCCATCTCTGGACATCACACACAACATGCACTTACAGCAGAAATGGTAAATATAAGTATAAACATATAACAAAACTCCACTGTACAATAGAGACAGTAGAAGATAAAAAAAAACTAACAAGACTAAATACTAAATATACTATATAAATTAAATAAAAAAATACACAGTGTGCTTGAGGGTGATCAAGCATGAGACGCTTGGACAGGGCCGGGACTGGCCTGTAGTTCTGTGTGCATGGTGAGGTGCTCAAGAGAGTGAGTGTCATGGTGAAGGTGCAAAAAGTAGTCCAACAGTAGTCCTTTAGTTCTGTGTGCATGGTAAGGTGCTCAATAGAGTGAGTGTCATGGTGAAGGTGTTGTGTGTCTGTGAGGGTGTGGGTTGGTATATATTTGTGTGTATGCGTGTGGTCATGTGTGTGTAGTTATGTGTGTGTATAACTGTGTATCTGTGTGTAGGTATGTGGATGTGTGTGTGTGTGTGTGTGTGTGTGTGTGCGTGTGTGGTTATGTGTGTGTATAACTGTGTATCTGTGTGTGGGTGTGTGGATGTGTGTGTGTGTGTGTGTGTGTGTGTGTGTGTGTGTGTGTGTGTGTGTGTGTGTGTGGTTATGTGTGTGTATAACTGTGTATCTGTGTGTGGGTATGTGGATGTGTGTGTGTGTGTGTGTGTGTGTGTGTGTGTGTGTGTGTGCATGTGTGGTTATGTGTGTGTATAACTGTGTATCTGTGTGGGTGTGTGGATGTGTGTGTGTGTGTGTGGTTATGTGTGTGTATGACTGTGTGTCTGTGTGTGTGTGTGTGCACAGTGCACACGTGTGTTTATTTTTAAAGCACACTAATGTGTGAGAGCAGGCTGAGCTGTGCTGGGCTGTGCTCCTGTGGCCCGGTGTGATGTGGCTGCGGGTGCCTCTGGTGCCGGCAGCCGGAGGAATGTGATTTTCCATCTCATGCGCGGCCAGGAAAAGTGCTCGCTCGCTCGCTCGCTCACTCGTGACACATTCATGAGAGGTGCTGTTTCAAAGGCCCACATTTGTTTCCAATTCTCCCAAGGAGCCCCGAAACCAAAACGAGCGCCATGCAGCACTATTGGACCACGGGAGTTGGCATGCGTACTCTCGGCTAACCTCCTCCTCCGCCACCGTCTCAAACTTCCATCGCCCCCCCCCCCCCCATCCCCCCTACACCCACCCACCCTCTTGGTAGAATAATATTTTCTTGCATGGGGAGCGAGCATGTTTGATCGTCTCCCTGATTGAAGCTAGCGTTACCTCAGAGGCACCTCTACCGCTGTCACTTCCCTTCCCTTCTGTGTGTTTTCTGTGCTCGGGACATGTGCGCTTGCAGCCCGGGACTAAAATGGGCTCCGCTCTGCCAAACCTTCCACCCCTTAACTTGCATCAGAAGGTTCCCATTATCTGCCAGCGTTGGATTTCCACTGACGAACACTCGCGCTGATCAATAGGATCACAGAATGTCGCAGTTTGCATTAATTCTTTAGCCACCCACACAGGAAAGTGCAACTGTGGGGAAATCTTGGATGATATAATGTTTTTTTGTCTGAACGCAGGACCTCAGAGAGCAATGTATATGTATATATATATATATATAGAGAGAGAGAGAGAGAGAGAGAGAGAGGAGGGGAAAGTAGAGCAGCCCAGATCTCATCCAATTTCTGTACTTTTTTGACCGTTTTTGTAGATATATTGGAAAGAAAGCGAGCAGAGATTGCTTTTCTGAGCTGCCTGTCTTGGCCCACAAAGATAATGCCTGCTGTGGAGCCTACTGCCCTTTTTTAGCCCCGGCCTATTCTCCCCTGTTTTCCAGTCCTCAACTGATTCATTTCAGAAACATGGCACTCTCTAATGAAATGTTCAGAGGTCAGGTCAGAGCCATTGTTTCTCTGTGCCACACGCTCCGAGTGCACTGTCTGTTTCCTCTGATTCAGGGAGATAATTTGGGCTTCTTGACCCTGAGGAGCCGGTACGCCGGCATGTCCAGGAGACACCTCTGAAAAACCTCCTGGTTAGTTTGCATCCTGTCCCATTGTCTGAGCTGAATGTCCTGTTTATTGGCTGAAGCAGACCACTGCACGGCTGGGGATTTCTCTTCTTCTATCTGTTTCTGTCACTGGATAAAGCTTGATGTCATCCACAGTGTAATTCTTTGGAAGTGAAAGCTATGTGTGTGCGTCTGTCTGTGAGTGAGTGTGTGTGTATGTGTGTGTCTGTATGTGTGTGTGTGTCTGTGTCTGTGTGTGTGTGTGTGTGTGTGTGTGTGTGGGTCTGTGTGTCTGTGTGTGTGTATGTGTGTGTGTGTGCGTCTGTGTGTGTGTGTGTGTGTGTGTGTGTGTGGTGCTGCTGCCCTCATTGTTTCCTGATCATGTTTCTGTGCAGACAAAAGGGTCAGATGCACTGATCGCTGAGGACGACTACGGACTATCAGGATTTTCCCTCCCTAGATGAATCGCAAATATGACGTTATGTAATCTTATTTGCGTGCTAAAACTCACTGAACACGCAGATAAATCTTGCTGCCTCTTGAGGAAGCAGGCGTTTATTGCAAAGCACTTCCCTCAGACCCCCTTTGCATTGATGGATTAGCCTGTAGAATTTACCCATGAGTAGATTATAAATCAGGGCTTTTGTGACCTTTCTATATAAAACGTGAATCAAAAAGCTGCGGCTTATTTCCATCTAGGCTAAAGAGGGGGGAGGTAGATGGAGTGGCATTTTGAATTAGGAAGGTGCAATGTGTATGCTTACGGTGAGTAAAAATGCACAATAAAATATGAATTTAAAAAGAGCCAGGATATGTTTATTGTCTTGGAAATCAATCGCCCTTAAAAGTACACATAACTATAATTCACGTCAATCTCTATATGTTTAAAAATTATTTCTGTAATAACACATAGATACACTCCTGTGCTTGAAACCAAACTGGATGGGCATGAATCAAAAGAGTGCTCATCATGCATAAGACAGGAGAACTTCTGCCAGTGTCTCCATATTATCAAGTGGTCTTTGAAACCAGGGGATAACACTGCCAGATTATGAATTATTCTGTGTTTACCTCAGCCATTTAATGAGATTGCACTGAAATCCAATTTAATCATAAGAATTCTAATGATCGCAATATAAGAGTCTTAGTATTTCAATATAACTCTATTTCTAATGACATTATATCCAGCAGGTAATAAAAGTGTTACGACGAGGATAGGTTCAATGGACATCTCAAGTATTAAAATTGGCTGCCGGTCTTATTTTGTGAATAGCTCTCACAAAGGGGTAAGTTGGGAAATTGGTTATTTCGCTTTTAAATGCCAAGGCCTCTCATGGCAATGGATGATTAGCTTAAGGGTCTCATATTATAGTGAAAGTTGTGCGACTTTTGTGAGTGTCTCATAAAAGTTAACTTTCACTTTTCTCATTAAGCCCCAGTCAGCTTCGATTTCCCGTTTCGGACTGGGAATGACAGGTCTTGCGAGCTGGACCTGAAATGTAAATTATAGCCGAATGGAACTACGCTGCTGGTCGGACATCTGTATTTTAACTGGCGGGCGTCCACGCCCCTCCAGACCTTAGCAACACGCGACCACAAAAACACAAATTTATAGCTTCACACAAAAAGCACACACAGAGACACACACACAGACACACACACATACATTCACTGTATGCACTATGAGGGAATTTCTGTTGAAGCGATAGCTAAAACAATATTTAGCAGATGAGGTCAGTTCTCCCATCCTCGGCAGTAGCATCTGCATGAGAACTGTGCTGAAAATATTTCACTTGGCAGATCCCCGGTGCTTTACCCATGTCTACATGTTTGTTTTGTCTTTGGGTGCTTGTTTTGCCACTGGCGGTTTTGCCCGTGGCAACTAATTGTAATTGTGAGGGGGGCAGAGAGAAAGAGAGGGGGTAAACTGTCTGTTTCTGTTCGGGATCTGCAGGCACTCAGTGGCTCTGGTTTGTGGTTTGAACAGGGGCAAGTCCCTGGAGGAGCTGGGGCTTTGGACGAGGGGAAAAAAGATGATCTTTAGGGCATATCCCTTGCATTTGCTTCTCTGTGTCTAGATAGTTGATAATTGCCCTCAAATGGCTGCGAACAGGACACTCACAGGGATGTGTGAATGGGCAGAGCGAGCCGCTGAACACAAAGCCCAGACACAAACCACGAGACTGTCTTGCATGTGAAGCACTCCTTTATCACTTTTTATTCATTTTGTTTGTTTGTTTGTTGTTGTTGTTGTTGTTGTTTAATCGTCCCCCACCCCCACCCCCACCACCAGGATTTACGGGCCAAAGTGGAGTGCACTCTGAAAGCCACTCAGCGGAATAAGTCCATTACTCACTCAATTACTGTAACAGCAGGGCCTGCTGGGTAGGCACGGAGGTGACAGAGGGCCTTGTGGAGAGACAAGGGAGTGGCAGGAGGGGCCGTGGCGGGCAGACTCAGGCTGTCAATAGCTCTCGGAGGGTTTATTTTCTCTCGCACGCTCTCTGTGTCCGTGCCTGTCTTTATGTCCAGTTTCCATTTGATTATGTATTTATGTTCACAGGAGAGAGTAGCCGGGACATGGGTATAATGGTGGAATTATTTGCCCACCCTCCTTGTTGCCTTCATCCCATTGAGCAGATGTATTTGTTTTATATGGGTGGGATGGCCGCTTGATTTAGCTCTAGACACATACAGATGTCCCTCAGTAAGTGACCTTCTTGTATCCCTGTCTCACATATTGTGTGTGTATTTAAACTGAGCTCTATGGGGCTTATCGAACACTATCTCAACTTACATGTTTTGATAATATACTGCAGACCTTCCCGTGTTTTTTCTTTCTCGTGCAGACATCTGGTTGTGTGGACTCGGGCTTGGGAGGCCCCAGTGTGGGACCACTATCTGGCAAAGAGGACCCGGGAGGAGGCGTCGCGGCGAAATGTGCTGCGAGAAATGCGGCGAGTAGCAAAACAGCATAAATCATCACGGATCCAAAGATAATAGAATGTGGCAGTCCCCACCGTCTGCTAAATCAAGCTGCTGCTTCCTGAGTCCATTCGGTAATTGCGGAGAGTGCTGATGGTGTTGTTCCGGGGATGGGGTGAGGAAGAAAAATGCTAAATGAAAACAGCCCCAGACAGAGACCCACAACACACACACACACACACACACACACACACACACACACACACACGCACGCACGCACACACGCACGCACGCACGCACGCACGCACGCACGCACACACACACACACACACACACACACACACACACACACACACACTGCAGTGATGGAGAAACAGGAAAATAGCAAGACACACTTGCAGCTAGCCATTTTGCTTTGTGAATCACCAGAGGCGTGACGGTTGAGATCTGTTTGTGTGGCGACGTCAGTAGCAGGGGAGAAATGAGCTCCCAACACCTTTATGCTTTTCCCAGGCCTCCCTGCTGATCTCCACAATGACAGCAACATCACTCTAGCCTTTGACATAATGAGAGCAGCATAAGCAGAATTAAAAAGAAGGACTGTAACTACCATAGTTAAAACAATACAACCCATAAGTCTGTGTCCCAAAGGTGACGAGGTTTAATGCTTTCAAGATGCATACTGAGAGGTTTGTATAAAGAACCTTATGCACCTCACACCCCAAAGGTGAATATAAGATGAATAACTAAAAAGGTTTGGCAACGGACACATATGCACAGCAGGGAAGTTATGGAATGAATACTACACCTCTGCTGTTTCCTGTAGTAAGGCCGGGATATGGAGACAATCAGCGAGTTGTGGGCTGTGCATCTCCAGAGACCAACTGCGCTAAGTCTATGTGGGCAGTGCAGTCTCGCGCTAATCCCTTAGTTTAAACTAGGCCAGAAAGCCCCTTCCAGGAATTCTCCAGGAACTCTTCTGTTCAGTTGCTTTGCGCCACTGCACTTCCCTGCACACACACACACACACACACACACAATGTGCAAGAACACAGCCGCTGGCCACGGGTGCAGCTTGAGTTGCCCCGGGACTTGTACCCAACCCCCTCCCTCCTCTCCTATTTGAACATTGCCAAGTTGACACAATATACGCTCGCTGCAAACAGTGCCTGAAGCTAGTGCTTGTTCCCGGTGCTTTCTAGAGCCTTGAAAGAAGTACGAGTGATTCCAATCAATAGATTTTGGATGAATTCTTGCACTTTTCTCAATATTTCTTACCTCTACCACCACCAGCACTACCACCAAATCTTCTACTATTACTAGTAGACTACTAGAACAACTACTATAATATGCTACTACTACAACTACTATCATACTAGGACTACTGCTACAACTACTACAAAATGTACATTTACATTTAATGTAACTGTGTCTGCATTGTGAGCATGCTAGATCTGCCCATGTATTTGTATCTCATTATTCTTCACCCTCTTATGGAACCCTGTAGGTGTCATTGCAAAATATTTTTTGTGTATATCAAGAAAAAGAGTGCTCATTGAAAAGAGTGAGCTTATTTCACTAAATTGTGCTCTGATTTTATTTTTTGTAAAATTAGCAGCTTCTCTGCTGGGACCCTAATTAGTATTGTCATCAATTTTTAGACCCCGGATAGTAATAATAATAATAATTTAAAACAAACTGCTTAGAGGTTTAGAGGGTAGAGTTCTTTGGCTGGTTGGAAATAACTTGACGCTGCTAGGTCAATACAGAAGAGGCGGGGAGTGATATTTGTGCCTTGCAGACAAGCCTTAATTAAAAAGTGTCTCTGACATTATGCTGGGGTCCCTAATCACACCCATTGCAAAGAATGACTTCTCTTCTTTAAGACTAATTGGCCACACTCTTTACAATGGCTAATAATTAAAGCACTTAAACCACTTTGGAGGCAAGTGGGGTTGTAGTGGGAAAACATTACTGCTGTAAGTCACCATGTTCAGTTTGTCTGAGGGTTAGAAGTGGGTGTCCTCATTGAGCTGAATATTTCAGATGTTCTCTGATCCTGTCATGAGAAATGAGGAAAAATACTTTTTTCAACTTATGATAAATATTTTTAGGGAAATAATAAATCCGTTTGAGCATTCACAGTGAAGGAGGAAGCACAATTTCTTGAAATTTTTTCTTTAATATTTTTGGCAAAACATAAACCCATGGAGGGAAAAATTGGCCATTCTAATACTAACTAATGGATTAACATCTTGGCAAGTCTAGTCTTAGAGAGGAAAGCTTGGATGGGAAGAAAGCAGATGTCTTTTTTGATTTTAATGCTATCACTTAAAGATTCTAATTCCACTTAATCATTCCGCATGCTTGCCCCTTTGATTTTTCAGCTGCGGTCCTTGACCGACACACAATGCACTCGATTGTGATGACTTCCAAGATAAGCAACAGGGCTGTGCAGACTCAAGTGCGCTGCATGGCCCAGCTTCCCACAGATTTGACTGAAACGAGGTTTGTGTGTAATGTCAGAGCCCATCAGAGACTGGGGCTCCTCCGAGTCCTCTCTAAAACACATGGGCGGTGAAGCCTGTGCCAGATATATGCGGAGAGGCAGGCCATCTTCTGCTGTGTACCTAATTCAGTTGGGTTATTGATATCCCGGAGTTTATTTGGTGAGCGGGAGAATCCCATTATGTCTGTCCTCAGCGTTTATTTTAGGCAGAGGGATGCGTTTACGAAGACTGACTGCAGCCAGTACCAACAGCCCATCAATCTTCAGAGGCCTAAGCATGTGAAAATGTCTTTCCAGTACTTTTCGAACGAGCGCCATGCGAGTCTTCACTCCGGACGCCAGCTGCGTTTTTAAGAATTTAATTTAGCAGACACACGCTTAAGCATGTGACGGCTGAATATGGGTCAATTCCTTTCCTCCGACTGTGGTGGGGCAAGTTTTCTGTGCCGACACAATCTGGACATGACGGTGAGAAAATGTTATCGTTTTCAGACGCAGGATCGCATTCCAGTCGCATCTGTTGCCCGAATGGGTAATAGGAGAACACTGTCCACATACGATGTCCCATTCATTAATTCAGAGATATGGATCTGCGCTAAGCTGGCCGTGGGACCGAATCCCAAACATTACATTTGACGAGCTCTGGTGAGTGTGTAAACACTACTGAGCTGGAGGCCAAAGCCTTGGGGTAATGGATGCTTACCCTGATAGCTGGCGACTGTGAAACGGATTCGGCCCGGATGATGAGACCTTGATCTGAACCAGCAGCGCACTGTCGGATCCATTCCAGATCAGAGCCGGGACCGCTCTGGGCTCCCCTTTGTATGTGGTATAAAACCCTGACCTCTCCCTCCCTATATTGACGTACTCCCAGGCCCAGCAAACACCCGCTTGCCTGAGTTATACTGGAACCTTTTGACACCCCAATGTAAATAAGGAGAGGGTTGGATTTACAGTGGACTTCTGGCTTCCTCTCCGAGCACTCACACAAGGCAGGGGAGGGATTATGGATGACCATCAGATGAGAGGGGAGAAGCACCGCAGGGTCGTTCTCACCAGAGCCCTGTCCAAGGCAGGAGATCCGCCGTGCACAGCGTGCACTCGTTTCCTCTCTCCATCAGTGCCAGCATCAGCCAACAGCAACAGCAGTGCAGGAGGCTGGGTGATGGGCCCCCTATCTGAGTACCTATATCATCTTCATTTAGGACACGTTTTGTGCATATAGTTCATGTATATAATAATGATTATGATAATGATAGTAAATGCCTTTCATAAGAGAATTTGTAATTACACTTTACAATAAAAGTACAAATACAAAAAGAAAACTGTATAAGTATACTAGTGAGATACTCTTAATCATTAATCAATGATCAAAAATCCAGTCATAATGTATTACTGTACTGTATGTACTGGGAATGTACATTTCTCCCATTCGGCTTCTCATTGCCATGCCAGTTCTGACAGCTTAGTAGACGAGGTCACTCTCACCAATGAAATTTGTTCATTTAGTTAGAGCAAACTTGGTTGACCACCAATCTGGGTTGTTCAAACTGACTTTTGCAAACCAGCTCAAGGCTAGCAAGTTAGCTTGTTTAATGCACAGAAGTCAATACTCTTGACCTTTCTGTACTGTTTACATGTTATGGTCTGGCCCTACTTGAGAGGGCATGCTGGTCTAAGCTTCTCGAAAATAAACAAAGACCAACCTATGTTGAGTTTCAAAAATATCTGGGCTGTTTTTTGCCCAGCTGTGCCTGGACAACTATGTTAGTGTGGGGTGATGGTATTTTGGACTATGTTGTGGGGTGATGGTACTTTGAACGATCATGCAAGAAATATGCACCATTGCACATCAGATGGGCAGGTTTTCATGGAAATGCAAGAAGTCCACCTTCATGGAAGACAGCTGGTAGCAGTGAAGGATCAGTAATACCCACGAAAATGCAGTCATATTCCTTCAGTGTACACCATATAGTGTGTGTGTGTGTTTGTGTGTGTTTGTGTGTGTGTGTGTGTGTGTGTGTGTGTGTGTGTGTGTGTGTGTGTGTGTGTGTGTGTAGATAGATAGATAGATAGATACTTTATTGATCCCCAGGGGAAATTCAAGAAATTCAAGAAATTCAAGTGTGTGTGTATGTGTGTGTGTGTGTGGGTATGGGTGGGTGTTTTATGAAAACCAGCAGCCACTAGAATATTGTTTTATACTCGCTTATTATTGTTTTACCTTTATCTTGACATTTTCCTTATTAGATTAGTTATCATGTTAACTAATGGCTTGAAGCCAAGACTGGGAGGCGTCAAAGCCAAAGGAAAGATTCAGATATTGGACACTGCTTATTTATATTTACATTTATATTAATGTGGCTGACACTTTAATCAAAAGCAGCTTGCAATTGAGTAATTGTATTTTTCGGAACTGAGAAATTGTATTTTTATTGCTATTGCTATTGTTTTTTTTTTCTAATAAAGGAAATGGGTGAATTCAAGGAGCTTATTGCTTTGAAAGAACCAAAAATGTGTTGCTGGCTAGCTGAGATGTCTAAAAAGTTTAACAGTGCTTCAAATTCATTCATTTAAAAATAAAAATAGGTTTCAGAGCAGAATCTTGAGACAGAACAAACTGTTCTGATCCTTCAAAATAAACGTCAGGGCAATTCAACTATACTACCATAATTTTAAATAAATGATTCAATTAATTCAACCAAACGTTTTCCTTATATTTGAAACTGGACTAGTTGTTAAGTGAATATTTTAAAAAAGGCCAATTCAGGATTTTATCAAGAGTTTCTCTTCCATGGAGTGACCATTTTGGTCTGATTACATTCTGATTACATACATTCAAAGCATACCAGTAAACTGACTTAGGTATGCACGCCTCCATCTTCTAAATGTATGAGAGCTAAATATGCCGTGGTATGTCTGGTTACTGAATGCTGCAATTTCCCAAGTAAATATTTAGAATTCCAGCTCGGTTTGCCTTGTTATAATTCATCACTGAGGTCAACTGTTCTTGGACAAAAATCTAGTTGCGGATCATGCTATGATTTAAGCACAGGGTGGTATATTGGGGGAAGAGGGCAGTCAATGCTGTTTTTCTTCTAGAGTCGACAGGGCTTCTCTTGCTCTACTCAAACATGCTCTTTTAAGTTACTGACTTGTGGCTAACATTGCTTTGCCCTCTCCAGTAATGGGCACATGGTAGAGGCTAGAGGAGGAGTTGCAAGACATGACAAAAGTAAAGACCCAGACAGTGTCTGACTGGGAAAACACCTTCAATTCAACTAGAGCTGTATACAAATCCATCTAGCAGAGTTAAACATTAGATTTTAAAATTGGACTTTTTAGTGAAAACTTTCCTATTTTGATTTTAAAGCATCAGTATTCACCAGAAACTATAGCTCCCGACCATTTGTATGGGTTTGCAGTGAAGGAAGTGAAAAACTAACTATTTCCCTTTTCTGCTATTTTGAAGACACCTCTGCTGTACAGTATATAGCTGCTATGGAGGTTAGATTTAGGGCCAAAGTCAGTGCTAATGTCGGACTCAGTGGTGTGGTTTCATTGTGATGCAACATCTCTGTATCATAGGGAGCAGACAGTGGGAATCCGTGGGGAATTTCCGTAACTACTAGAGAGTCTGGGATGTTGACAAGGCCCAATGCCAGGCCCAGCTGAGTTCCGTCAGAAGTGAAAGGGCAGAGAGAGTCCATGTGGATCAGTGGGCTCCAGTCATGACATGAGCGGTCGCTGGAATAGCATATGGAGTGTTGGGGGAGTTGGGTGGGGGAGGAATGTGTCATTGAACACGTTCCCATTATCGTAACATGCCTTCCGCCCACTCACCTTATCAGTGAGAAGATCCAAACACCTGGAGCTTGAGTCACAAGGGTAAGTGTCTGTGTGTGTGTGTGTGTGAGTTTGTGTGTGTGCACGCTTGCTCATGCACACAATCTCTTCAGTCATATCTAGCTCAACTGTTATGATTTGAGCTATTGAGATAAAGATGTTCAGATACTGTGTGCACCACATGTATCAGTGTGTGTGTGTGTGTGTGTGTGTGTGTGTGTGTGTGTGTGTGCGTGTGTGTGTGTGTGTGTGTCACAGATAGATAGATAGATCTTTCTTTTGCTCTGAGGTAGATGCATAGGGGATTGTGAGCTCAGACATGCAGGACTATTTACAGGCCCTGTCTGTCTTCAATGTTACCCTTGTGTTTTGACTACAACGTGTAGGTGATAACAAGGTCTGAGGCAAATGACTGGGTGTTTAAGAATTGTCACTTCATTCTATTAGGTATATTATTCACAAACACACACAAGCATGCACACGCACACATATATGGAGGGAGAGGCAGAGAATCATTTTAATCAAATTTAATTCAACCGCATCCTTGCTTGTTACAAAAACAATCAAATAATCAGATATTGGATTCCATAATCCGCTTGTGCGAGCAGCCTTGCCATGCACACTCCACCGCAAATCAGCAAAAAGTCAATAGAAATCTGACACCGAGAGCAGACGAGCACGTTGATGCGACACGACTATGCTCTCGTTTTTTTCTCTCTTTCTTTAAGACGCTCATGTTTGATTCCCTGAATCCCTTGTTAGTCTTGGTGGAGTGCAGACACGAGTGTGCGCCCCACGCCGAGCACTAATCAGCCTGGAGATGAGGCCCCACTGCAGCACAATCACAGAGAGGTAATGACCGCTGCACTCTGGCCTCCCATGTCCGAGCCACTGCGCTCCCCTTATCCTCCTAACTGCCACTGCCACTGCTGCTACTGCTAATGTGCCAAAAGCTAACAGAGAGATATAATGAAAGAGGGATTTATTTCCACCTAGTGGGGAGGGGAAAAAAGAAAGGAATGTAGATGTCCATTACTATCTGTGGTCTTCAGAGAGAAAAGGAAGAGAGAAACAAAAAGACACAATCAATGCACTAGATCAAGAGACCCCAAAACCCTTGAAGGAGAGGATCTTGGGAATGGACTGCTGAGTGTCCTTATTTGCCTGTGTCTAAGCACCCTGCTTGGGCCCTTTCACAATAGCATTTCGTCATATCCGCGGATGAATAGGTTAGCACTCCGTTGACACGCTGGCCTTTGAGATGCTGAGTCGGCGGTGAATTTGCATAAAAAAAACACTCCACGCCTCCCGACGTAATTCCAGGAAAGGGGAACAGCCGACGGCTCTCAAGAGTACGGGCTGTGTCATATCCGCTGTGATGCACTGTGCATGCCCCCAGGGTGACTGGCTTGACCTTACAATCCAAGCTAAGCAAGAACGTGTGTTTTTTCCGACGTGGTAGAGAGGAAACATGAGCACAATGGCCGCAGGGCTGTCCGCCTGGGTCGTCTGGGATATGTTCACTTCCCGTTTTTCAGTGTAATTGTGCTCCCCGCCTTGGTGATGGTGAGCCATTTTGAACTATCTCACTTTGTCCCATCCCCCCCCTCATGACTATTTTTAATGTAGCCACCTCACAAACGTTGATTAATTGCACAGATTCTTTACCTTTTCAACTGTAAAAACACTTTTGCTTTGATAAATGAGTTTGTGCTGAAATGGCCACGGCGCAATCTGGAGACAAGCTGAGATTTTCTGATGCTTGGCGATGATGTGACTATGGAACAAATGGGTCACAGACTGGGTCCATCTGGTGAAAACACGGCCCGAGAGAACAGAGCCGCTTGTTTCGCTCAGCTCAGCAGGTGTGAATATGGCCACAACACACATCTAATAAAACGCCCGCAGAAGGGGGGCAAAGAAGAAACAACACTGGGAGAAGAGAAAGTCTGTTGCTTCAGGTTTAACCTCCAATCCAATCCAAGCCCTACGTGTGGTTAGTTTTACTGGCCAGTTTCTGTAGTCGAACCAGCAGGCGTTCTTCAGCACTACCCAAAGTTTATTACTAATTCACGACCCAGATGAAAGACGAATACCCGTCAGCACTACAACTTGTGAAAAGACGGCAGGAGGAATAAGCTTCGTAGTAAACAGTGTTTATTGCCTCGGGTTTTTTTTCTTCGTTTAAACGACACAAAGCCTTGCTGAGACTATATAATCTGTTGCATATCTAGCCTTGACGTTTTACATTACCTCAGCCATCTCCTAATAGTGCTCTGATTCTGTGCCAGTGTCTTGACCTTGTGTTCCACTTGGAGGCTGGACAAAAGCAGCTTGACCTGTCTGACTCACAGCGTGACCACTGACATTGAGGGGTCCAAAGCCACAGACTCTTTAAGCAACCCGCTTCCATTCAGGTGCTGTATTTTACCTCATACTGTGGATGTTTTCAGTCAGTAGGTAACCTTATGTGTAAGCAGGAGGCTAAAATACCAAAGAAATGTGCAACCTTTCTGAAAGTCAAAGTGGAGGTTTTTGTGGCGTTTTATTGAAAACACTATTTTTTCAGTTATTTTTGGAAAATGCTTACAGTAATTTGGCAGAAAACAAATGCTTCAGATGAAAGCTATTCTTGATTCTTGTGTTTAGCCGACTCCACAGTTGATTGCAAATGTGTACGACACCCACCCCTATCTTCTTAAATAAACAGTCCAGAGCGTCCAGATAGCCAGTCCACCTTTGGCTTTATCTTATGCTTTTCTATCGATGACCATGATGTGTACTCATCCCATTTACCAGTGAGGTTTTGGATGGACTGCAGGTGTGACTTGTGTGTGTGTGGTGGTGGTGGTGGTGGTGGTGGTGTTACTTCCAACCATGGGCGTTTCCTCAGAATCTCCTTTGCTGTTTCTTTGTTATGGCTCCGACTCACAAACACACACAGAATTCACCCAGAGGAGAGGAGGCAGTTCACAGAGAAGAAAGGCACAGAATAATGTGGATATAATGAAGTGCATACGGACCCCTCCAACCTGAACTTGAACACAGCGGAAGGCTGGAATCAATACTGCCATTGTATTTTGATTTTAGACAGCTCATTGTTCGTAACGATTTTCTTCTCTGTTGGTCAGGGGTGAAAATACATTTAGGCTATTTTGAAAAATTGCTGTCGTTATTCCCTTCTTTTAAATATTTTTCATGAAAACAAAAACAAGGAAGGTGAGTAAGCGTGGATTTTTTAAACAAGCTTAGAAAGGTGTTCCATTTTCCTTTTGAGGCAAACAGCCAGAGACTATTGTGCTGTGCACCACTGTAGACTATTGCGCTGTGCATCACTGTAGACTATTGTGCTGTGCACCACTGTAGACTATTGTGCTGTCCACCACTGGAGACTATTGTGCTGTGCACCACTGAGTCGATAAGGCCCCTTGTTTTCATCTATCTGTATTTTTCCTTTGATTGTTTTTCCTTTTTCCAGAGATTCAAAATAGCATACCATGGTTGAGAATTATGCTCTCCTGTACATTAAATAAATTCAATAATTAGATCTGAGAATAGCTCATGACATTTTGATCAATGCTTGATTAACCCTTTTGTTGTGTTCGAAAGCTGTTTACACCTGTGGTGTTCGCGGATCATTTTTGACCCGTGAATTGAAAATGCTTGAAAATCCTTTAAATCACAAGTTTTCTTCCAATATTGTTTTTCAACTCATTGCTGGCTTAGTATACAATCATATAAATGGAACCAGTGTGGGATTTTTTTTTTGTTGCCTCCACAGACACGGTGTTTTAAAATTTACCACTCGTTTTTGATTGCAAAAACTATTTAAATTCACTAAAAATATTTCTCATTCTTATAGACTGAGTAATTATAAACTCTAAATGTGTTATAGACCTATATTAGAGTACACCGACCAAAATAAATTGACAAAAAATGATTAACAATAGTGACATCTTTGGTGTTCGGGTCAAAATTGACCCGCATAGATACATAGTAGGATAATGACAAGTGTTCAAATTTCTTTCCATAAAACCAACTTTTATTTAACCTTACCAATTAACCAAGCAATTTAACCATAAAAATGAACAATGATCAACAGTGTGTGTGTGTGTGTGTGTGTGTGTGTGTGTGTGTGTGTGTTTTGTGTGTTGAGGCATGTGGGCACCATTAAATCTTAATGTGTGTCCGCATGTGGAACAGTATATTGAAGAATGATAATGTGTGTGTGTGTGTGTGTGTGTGTGTGTGTGTGTGTGTGTGTGTGTGTGTGTGTGTGTGTGCATTAACCATAAGCTGATCATTGAAAATAACGATGTTAGCGCAGGTGAGTCGCTCTGAATGAACCATAAACTTCAGAAACTATTTGTTTCACAAACATCAGAAACTATTTGTTGTCCAACCATAATAATTATGTGTGTGTGTGTGTGTGTGTGTGTGTGTTCAAATGCATGAATCACAGAATGTGATGGTTACTGTGTGCTCCTTGCAAATGAATTTCTTGCATGTGTGGCAAGTGGTGTTGGATTTCCTGTCCTTGTTGGCGGGGCAGGACTGGCACCTCTTTCTTTTGCTGGTCTTGGGATTTCCTCCCTGGTTCGTATCACAGGATGATGATGTGGGCGTTGATTGAATCTCTCTCACCAAACGAAGAGACGCTTCGGTTCGGGGGATGCACTTCCGTCTCTCAATGTAGGGATACACCAGAGACTTGCCCAACTCCACCAGAAAAAGCCTCTTGAATGTTTTGTCTCTGTTCCATCCTGGATCTACTATATTTCAGTCCAGATTACAAATGCATTGTATGCCGAAACGTCCAGCCTGTTGTAAAACACGACCATTGGCCACCTTTTTGTCCCCCGCTTGCATGTGTATGTGCCTGTGACCTTGTCCACCCTGTGACCACATACACATCCAACGCCGCCTTTGTTTTTGTTGTAATCCAGAATAATGTCTGGCTTCTTGTCCTCCCTACTGCTCACAGCATCCCTGTGCAGAGTGGACATCACAACAACATTTTTGTTTTTTTTGGGACAGTAGGACACAAGTGCGGTTCTGTCAGAGAACGCGAACTTCGACGACAGCGGAGCCCTGTCTTTTGTTCCAAGGAGAGCTAGGGGAAGCTCAGGTTTGTTCTTCCTGACTGTTCCAACCATCGTCAGCTTCCTTTTTAAAAGCTCTTGTGCAAGGTCATACGAAGTGAAAAAATTATCACAAGTTATGTTGTGCCCTCGAAGACCCTTGGTCATGTCCAGGACGACCCGCTTGCCCTGGTTCTTCTCTGGCACTCCGCTGGCAGGTTTTCCGGTATATATTTGCATGTTCCATGCGTAGGCCGTTTTGGCATCACATGCAGCCCATATTTTGATCCCATATTTTCCAGGCTTGCTTGTCATGTACTGCCTGAAGGGACAGCGGCCTCTGAAAGGGACTAGCCGTTCATCCACTGTCACCTCTGGCCCAGGATTGTACACAAAGGGTAAATTTTCCACCCATTTGTCCCAAACCTCCCTGATGGGAGCAAGCTTGTCATTCTCACGACGAGCAACTCTGGTCTCCCTGTTGTCAAAACGTAGCACTCTTGATAACACGTGAAAGGCTTGAAGAGACACTGTGGCACGAAAAATAGGGCGTCCTGACAGAAGCAACAGTCCCATGTATGCATCTAGCTGTGTTTTGTCCATCTCCGTCCAGCTATCACCAAACACTCTTCTCCCTTCGATGTTGGTCATCTGCCAGGTATATTCTGAATAGGTCGTGGAAAGAACAATTCAAACGCTGACTTGATGTCTTGGGCGTGTGACACAGCGTATCTAGTAGGCCCTGGAGTCATTCTGAGGATGTTCTCCGCCAGTGCCCTGGATTGGGTTTGAGGAGGGCTTGATAACCACGAAATGTCACCTTTTCTTGACTGAAAACCTCTCCTTGAGCATCTGTGACATCTGGGTCCTCCTCATCAGATGTTTTGTCTTGTTCAGGATCATACTGAACGTCATCCACATCCTCAGACACATCCTCCTCAGCTTCACTTTCCTCTCTATCCTCACCATCATTACCAAAGATATGATCTAGTGTACCTTTTGCTGACTGATGTTGACTGATGCTCCTACAGAATTCAACTAATAATATCCCACCCAAACCCTCTTTATATGTGCCAGTGTTTATAAACAATGTATCAAAATGCTGTGAGAAAGTTTGAAAGTTTGAGTTCACGTGGGGGGTGGTGGGTGTGTGCGTCTCTATAGGTTTTCTATGTGTCTATGTCTGTGCCTGTGCATGTGAAAGAAGTATGTGTGTGTGTGTGTGTGCGCGCTCACACGTCTGCATGCACATGTGCGTGTGTGTGTGTGTTGCGGGGGTGTGTGTGTGTGTGTGTGTGTGTGTGTGTGTGTGTGTGTGTGTGTGTGTCTGAGTGTGTCTGTGTGTGTCTATGTGTGTGTGATGTGGGCAATAACTGGGCACACCACAGATGTAACTTTTTTTTGAGACCCTTAGAATGGTGAAATGGTGAAAATTGATTTTGCTGCATTTAACCCGTTTAATCCCAAATTTTTCCCAGACTTGAAAATATCAAAATCATGTGTCTTGAGTAACCCTTTGAAGTAATCAATTACTATTTTTTCAAATTTCCCTGAAAAAGTGGGTGAAAAGGAGTGTTTTATGCTTGGTCACAATTGTGACCGTTGGGAAACAACATAGTCCGATTTTCACATTCATTATGCAATCATCTAATTTTCAATAAATTCCAGGCAGAGATGATATGGGGACATTGCTCCAGGTCTGTTCTTCACATTTAATTTTTTTATCACAATACAATACTTAACATTGCCTCAAAGTGTGCCAATTTTTACTTAGAAAAGGCATTATATCACATTGTTATGACTATAGTGTAAACAACACCACCCTACAATACAACAACAACCACAAATGTTAAAAAAAGTGATGTTGTTTGTCTGTTTGTTTATTATTGTATTATTTAATTATATACTTAATTAATTACACAACAGATTGTCCTGCAAGTCTACTGCCATACTTCCAATGCCATTAATTGTCTTTCCATTGGACCAGCAATTGGTCTCCTTTGCTCAGTGGTATTGTTAAGGTCACTAAATGAAGTGAACCTATGTTACCTGTAGTGTATACTACGAAGCTCGATTAGTGGGTTGGGGAGGTATGTTGCGCTCAAAGCCAGGGTATGCTGTGACACCTGGCCGGGAGCAGGTTATGTGCTAAGTTATAGCTCAAATCGTGTAAAATACCGCCCACTGACCAATCAATTATCTTGAAAATTGAAATTGTCACGATAAGATTCTGTCATGCAGGTGGAGCTCCGCCTCTCCAAACTTTTTGGATATTGCAGGCGCTTTAACAGTGTTGTGCGTGCAAATATGCCACTATGGACGTGCATACCATACAGCATCTGATTACAATCTATTTATTCTATGTTATAGACTAGACACTAAAAATGACCGCAGTGTAGATTACGCTATTGCTCATAAATGCTGAAGTAATCATTTTATAATGTAGGCGGTCTTGTGAGTCTCCAAGTTTCACGATTGGCCAACATCATCCCAACACCGAGAACGTGCACAGATCTGAGCTGAAAGCCTAGTTTTACAAATGTATCACATAACGTAGTATCGTAGTATCATAGTCGTACGTAGTATCGTAGTATCGTAGTATCACTTAACTTATACCCCCAAGTCAAGGCTTTGTGTAGCTTCAATATGTCTAGATAGCCTAGATATGTCTAACATGCTTCATAGTGTACCCCACAGGTCCCTATGCTCCAAAGGCCTTATATTCATAAGGCCCTATGTTCCCAGTGTCCTATGTATCCTGGGACCTATGCTCATTCAGGTATGTACCTATTATGTGCTTTATAAAGCTGGAGGACCCTGGAAACATACAGTGCTTGACCTGGGGAACACAGGACCCCTGTCCACAATCCTATCACATATAAACCTGAGGAGCATAGGAGCCTGCTCTGGTTTCAGGTTTCTAGTTTTGGGAGAAATGTATTGATAATTCATCCAGTAACAGTTTTAAAGGCACAAGAGCAAGATTTTTTTGTAAGGTCACTATTGTAAGCAAATGGTATTTTTTACACATTCAAACTTGAAAACGGGCCAACAGAAGGGTTAAACAACTTGTTATAACGCTTGTTATAACTGGTATAAATATTATAAGCTATTTTGTAATCTACTCTTTTTTATAGTTTAAAGACCCTCTATGCAGTTTTCTCGTTTTTTGCCCACAGTTCTTTCTCCCCCTACAGCTTCAGAGTATATATTTTACAACACTCCTCGTTCGGTCAGTCTGCCGTTTCATCTTTCCCTGTTCCTCAGACAGCAGTTTACTCACTTTCTGTTTCTTTTCGCTGGCTCTGCCATGATGAATGTCTGAGACTCCATCTCCAACTCCATCGCTACCTTGTTCTAGCCCGGTGCATGGCGTGTATGTGTGTAGTGTAAAGCAGTTTGTTACATCGCGAGACTTTCTTGCATCTGATGTCGCAATACATCGTAATACGCGTGTTGATACGTGTGAAGCTCTTTTCCTTTTCTTTGCATCTTCTGTCAAGGATTTTCGCTGCTTCTTCGCCGGCTCTGCCATTATACACATGTTTGCAACAATCGCTAGTGTTTCGTTAGCCTGCCTCTGTGCTGTGGATGCAGGATGTAAACTGATCCTGCTTCTCGAGATGTCTGAGATTGTGTGAGATTGAAGGTCGGCGGGTAGGAAGATTCTTCCTACAGGCAGTAGGGGCTGACGAGAGAGTCATCATTCGCCCTGTAATGAGTCATTTAATCATATACTGACTTACGAAGATGATTAATTAACACAAAAACGTTGCCTGGTGTCCCTTTAAGGCAGTGGTTATCAAACTTTTTCTGGCATTCCCCACTTTGGAGGTGGGGAATTTCCAAGCCCCACCTCACCCCATCAACCCGGCCATTAAGCCGATAACCCTCACCTCGCCCATGACAGAGTCGATTTCAGCAACCCACGTTGCATTTCCCGTCTCGCGTGCTATTTTAATTCATATGTCGGTCTGTTTATGACTCCTATGTTTGTGTGTGGCTACTTTGTTTTGAATCTATGATCTTCCTTGTCAAAAAAGAAAGGCATTATTAAAAATAAGCACAAAAAAACAAAAAAAACAAATGTCCTCCTGTTCATCACGCCCCACATGACATGTCTCTATTCCCCAGTGGGGCCCTCCCCACACTTTGAGAATCACTGAGTTAAGGTAAATTAAGCTAAAAAACTGCAGTTTCCCATTAAATCATAACACTAACCCCGAAGCCCAATCAATCTCATATACCTCTTTTGTAATGTCATTGTCAGATGAATAGGGCACAAATGCAGGGTCTGTAAAAATATATTTTTTGTTACTTGTGTCTCGTAAACAAGATCAATCTAATAATTAGGTCTCAGTTCAAGGTGAAATATTCCACAAGTTGTTCCTCCAAAGTCTGTAGCGTATGTATTAAATGGTGTTAAAACAATAACAATGAGACTATTACTGTAAGAAACAACCCCATAATGCTTATCTCTAGTATTAACTCTGGGAATATTGGCATAAGTAAGGGGATTTAGGAAACTAATGCGAGTAAGTCTCCCCAAACCTTGGAGCCCTTCACACCCACTAATCTGGTGAGCAGGGGCCTGGTCCATCGGTGTTCGGCACTCGCACGGCTGCTAATGGGCCCATCATCACTGCGAGGATAAGTCATCATGAGATGACAACACT
>NC_063196.1:21092891-21095391 GCF_017589495.1 Alosa alosa
GAGCATGTCTAAGAGAGAAATTAATTATCGCCCAAAGGCATGGCATTTAATAAAGACAAAATGTCCCAATTAACCTTTTTAAGAGCCTCCCATGTCCAGACACATACAAAAATGCAATGTGTTACTTTAATTCTAAAAAAGGCCGTAGTCTGATGCTCAAGGCCAGGGATTTCTTTACTTAAGGCCAAAGCTGTAGTATCACATTTCAGGAAGATGTGAAGATGTGACCTCCACACATAATGAGGGGTCATGCAGATGCATTAACAAGGTTTTATTTTATTCATAAAGTGAATTAAAGAAAGAATAACCACTCTGTATCCCCTTCTACGCTTGGGTCCTCTTCTGAATCATTTCCCTTAATTCTCCAGTTGGCTATTTCACACTTGAATATATTGCATGTGCAGAAAACTACAGAACAAATATTAAAGATGAATGATGAACACAAAGGAAAAATATGATGCTGGCCTATGTTGTTTTCACAATTTCCTTCTAATATATAAAAATACCAGGTTATAAACTTGTTTTGATAATATCAAGAAGTTTAGGCTATATAAAGTATGGATTCAATGGATGTTGATGAAGTCTGGCCCAATGTTGCTTATTGCTTGATTTGATTATAGAAAGATACATTCTGTTGTATATTTTAAGATTGCTGGTATGGTACATAAAACTACAGCATAACATTCTATGTTTAAATTACATGATAAAAATGAACATACCGTAACTCAGATAATCACTTGATATTCAGCAATACACTATACTGATTAAAGTCCAATTTACTAGTCCCTTTCATCACACAAACCATACAATTACTGATCTACTGATAGCCTGCCGATGTGTCATATCTGCCAGAGAATTACACTTGATAGGCCACTGAGAAGTTTCCTCTTTTATATCGTTCTAACAATTACTTTCTATTCTTTGTGTGACAATCATTGTGATAGCGTTGTTATTTGCCTATAAGCAAAGACGTGGTCACGTAAACCCTAACAATTGGCTCAGTTCAAAGCAACTGTAATTAATGGCTTGGCTCCTGTCCAACAGTGTCTAGAGTCATGAATAAAAAAGTTGAGCATGGTGTTTGTGGTTAATGAATGACCTGATCTAGTCCAAACCCGTAACAATCTAAAGTGGCCATTGCATAACAAAGGAAACCACAGTACAGCTTTTTGCGTGATAGATTCAGGTTGAGATAATCCAGTAGATATGAAGTGTGTTAGGACTTAGATACAAATGTACAAAGGCTTTTTCACAGGTGGTCAGTCCCTCTGTCTACAGCTACATTACTATGCACAAACATTAAAAGCTCTTTTTTCCCTGTTGTGAACAAATTGATTCCATGGTGCCCCGCACGTCTCCAGTAGTATTACTGTTCTCAGACCTCAACACCTATAAGATGACAGCTATGGTGTAGTTCATTCCTTTCCCAGGGGTTATCAGATCTAACAGGCATTCAGCTTGTACCACTCCTGGGCCAATATGTATGCTACTGTAAATGTACAGGTGTTGAATGCCGTAACATACATAAATACAGATACAAAGCTGTTTCTCAATATTATATATTTTATCTTTTGTCTTTCATCTTTTGTATTTTATCTTGTTTCTAAACCATAGATGATGGTAAATGCACGAAAGATTCAAGAAGCATTACGTGTGCAGAAATACAAAAACAAAAGTCAGTGTTTATTGAGGCTTTAACCTTCACTTGTTGT
This sequence comes from Alosa alosa, assembly GCF_017589495.1. Classification (NCBI taxonomy): domain Eukaryota; kingdom Metazoa; phylum Chordata; class Actinopteri; order Clupeiformes; family Clupeidae; genus Alosa; species Alosa alosa. Next base: position 21,094,604 of record NC_063196.1, read on the forward strand.
TAAAGGTGTAGTCATGCTTTATATACATGATATAAAACATTTGTACTTGGCATACTGGTATACTGGACACATATTGAACAGTTCAATATCTTCAGCATGTTGCACACGAGTGACACATGATGGCAATAAGACCGTTCTCATAATATAGCCTAAATCATATAACAGACCGTGTAGAGTATACAGTTGTATGTCCAATATCATTGTTATGATCTAATCACCTGCATTCAACCGGAGCTGATGCCTTTCATTTTCATTTCTAAGGAATCCTTCTAACAGCATCTCTCTTTGTCAGATTGTCTTCTTTTTTCACCCTAAGTAAGCAACTGTATAATTAAAAGTGCATACTCTTCAATAGTGTAAATAAAGTACAATGCACAGCACCTCAGCAAAGGATCACTTTTTAATACACTCCAGCAGTTTGATGGGAGGAAATAAAAGTGTTAATGTGGCAGCAGCAGCCAGCTTGGGCTTTGGTGGCTTGATAAGGTTGTTTGTAAAGCTATCTGGGCACTGTTTGCCTCACACCCACTTGAAGTGTTTGCTGAGGAAGGGTGAGGTCCACGCCGGCTCCGCCAAAGCCTAGGATGTTGAGCAGACACAAAACAGCGCGCCAGAGAACAACTCAGCCAGAGAACTCTCTCTCTCTCTCTCTCTCTCTCTCTCTCTCTCTCTCTCTCTCTCTCTCTCACCACATCCATTTGAAGTTTTCCTCCTCTTGACTACATGTTAACTTCCACAGATTACATACTCTCACTTTCTCTCTCTCTCACTCTTTCATACTCTCCCTC
>NC_063196.1:21100391-21125391 GCF_017589495.1 Alosa alosa
TTCTATTTCACTGTTTTCCTTAACTTGCGACATGCACACAACTATTGTATTTCAAATGTAAAATATAAATTATGTAGCCTACACGACGTAAAACATTTATTAATTAAAATCCAATAAACCACTGACCAAGGATGAACAGCATTTGCGTTTCCGTGCGTAATCATGCAAGGTTATTTAGGCTACTGTGCTCTCCAATGAAGAATTGTTAATGTTTAGCAATTGTAGGCCTACAATCAATTTTACCACGAGTTATGTTAATACTCGCAAACAAAACACAAACACCGCAAATACACATAAAGTGGTGTATCATCAGTCAATTATATTATAATTCGTGTTATTGAGAACGTTTTGGGCAGAAAATAAATTTACAGGCCAATTTTAAAGTGTCAGATTTTGTACTTTTGTCTGTTGGTATTTTTTCTGTAAGAAAACGTGCATATAATGCCATTCATTCATGTCAAGCAACTTTTTTTTATTGTGCTTTTTAATCACAAGTTTTCAATCCCTTCAACGCCAGAATTGCATATTTTGACCGCAGCCTAGTAATTCTTAATTTTACCTTTGAATAAATCTCTGAAATCCGAGAAGATGGTAAATCCATCTCACTACCATGCAGCCGTACAGTAATGGTACCTTGAATCCCTTTCCCCCCGCGGTGAGCGTGCATGTCCGTTTTGCCGTTACGTTCTCTACCTAATTACGCAAACGGCTGATGTGGAGTACGCAAGTAAAATGGGAACAGACATTATACAATCTGAGAAAATGCAAAGGCATTTATATAACGAAATTAAGGTGGCAAGGGGACAGCTATGGATAACCATTATGCCCACTTCTTCAGCGCTTTATTTTACATTTGATGTATCAAGTGATTGTAAAATGATCCACTGTTCAGGCTTACAATGATTACCCATTACATTTGCCAATATATGTAGGCCATTCCATTTAACCATTTACTGATAATCACACCTTGAAGTTTACTCAAACACCCTAATCCTGCAGATCCATTTGGGTAACAGGCTGCCGATAGCCTACATGAAATTGAAAGTGGGAATAATCCCGAATCACCTGGCTTTGCATCATCAAATCTTGTAAAATGTGTGTGAGTGTTGGTATGACACTAATAAATGGTAATTGCCTGCTGGCCTATTCGTTTTTAGCGCTTTCTGATGGAAAAACATTCCACCCCTCATTCCACAATGAGGTTTCTTCGGTGTGTCAATCATTCAGCTCGTCCAATGCAAGCCACCGCTGGCTTGTCGTCAGCCCTGATCTCCCCTCTCACTCGATTTCACCATGGCAGGACTGGTTACACCCACCACGCTTCGCCTCCGTCATCAGCTTCTCCCGCCGACCCGAGACACATCTATTCTATAAGCACGCTCTCGAGCGACCCGCGAGCACTCGACAAGGTTCGCACATGTCGGAGAAATAAGACAGCGAAGGAGTGAGAGCGCGCGGAATGGCCACAAGGAATAGACAATTGGAGTAGTCTGTGATATTTTCTAATAGGCTACTGCTCACTCCTGATGCTATTGTCGTTACTTATACGGCAAAAGAAAGCGCTGTCTTTACTGGGGAATTAAGAGAGTGTACTGACGGCATTACTTGGAACGTCACTTCGGGCACTTCTACGTGAATTATCTTGACAGACACATTTCTCTGATTGACAGCCGACAAGTTACACTGGACTACTTGGTGCATTCTTCTCGGCCACTCCACGCGGAGTTGAGTTTCTTCACAGCCCTCCAAGACGTCTTGATCTTTTAAGTGCTTATTATAACTTAAGTATTCATTAGGCTTTTCAGCTGTGGAGAATATCGCACAAAGTCTTTGCACAAATATGATTTAATTGCCTACCAGTGTCATTTTGGATTAGTCTTGAGTGTCACAGTTGACTTTTCAAAGGGATTTCACTCTTCAGAAGGGAAGCACACCTTTCTTGTGGATACTGAGGGGAAGACAAGCTCTTGCCGTTTAAGAGTTGCGCATGCAGATGGCGCAAAGGGTAAGATCAGTTAATCACTTATTTCTGCACCAATGCAATGCCAGAGGTTATTTGTGTTTTTTCCCCCTTTACAGTATTTTTATTATTTGTTGCACGGGTGCGTAAATGCGGCCTGTAGCTTCTCAAAGTCACCATACCTCTCCTAAACTTCTTCTCCAGTACGACGAGCTGGCCCACTATGGGGGCGGAATGGACGGTGTCGGGGTTCCGACGTCCATGTACGACCCGCACGCTCCACGGCCTCTACCTCAGGTCCATCACTTGAACCATGGGCCCCCTCCTCACGCCAACCAGCACTACGGGGCCCACGCACCTCACAGCATCATGTCCAGTAGCATGGGCTCCGCTGTCAACGACGCCCTGAAGAGGGACAAAGACCAAATATATGGGTAGGTAGAGCGTTTTAATATTTATAACATAATATATTCTATATTATGTCACTATAAGATAAGCTATTCTTCAGAAAATGTTTGTTGTATAGCCTAGTTTAAACTCTGACAAAATTACCCACATCCCTGTTAAACTTTGATTATGCCAGGTTATACATTTCTGATTGTAATCAAGAATGTTTTTGGGAGTATACATATGTGGTATTTATTTAGGCTCATGTTGAAAATGAATCCAGCAGGCCAATGATTTATTTTCTTTCAAAACTGTGCTGTTGTTTTTTACAGATTTATTTGGTCAAATTAAGTATATGATGAAAAACATTCCGTGTGTCCTAAATGTTTATGAACAGCATTATTTTATATCCATAGCCATCCGTTATTCCCACTGCTCGCTCTTGTGTTCGAGAAATGCGAGCTGGCCACATGCACGCCGAGGGAGCCCGGCGTCGCGGGCGGCGACGTGTGCTCCTCGGACTCTTTCAATGAGGATATCGCCGTCTTTGCCAAACAGGTCGGTGTCAGTCAAGTCAACGCACATTAATTGCTCTCGCCTGTTTGTAAATGGCTTGTGATGTGATAAGCACGCTTGCACTTTATGCTGCCCCTGTACTTTTAACTGGCATTGATCGATTGCTCCGCATGACAGGCATGCTGAGTGATTTATGAGTAATGTGTTTTCTTAAATTAAGCGAGTGCCCTGGTTTGATCAGTAAATGAAAACATGTGAAAATGTGTGTAATTGTTATGTGCCTAATTAGTAAATCTAAACACTGACATTAGGATGTACTATTTTCCATTGGTACAGATACGTGCAGAAAAACCGTTATTTTCATCAAATCCAGAGTTGGACAACTTGGTAAGTAGCCTAGCCTATTCTTTTGGCAGAATATGCATGCTGTCCTTGAACATAAATAAACTCATATGAGTGCTGTTCTGAGTGAAACAGGCTAGTTCTGGAACTGTGCTGTTATGCTTTATTCGTCATTGGAGGCCATGAAACTCTTTGCCTAAGGCAACCTTAAAGCACTCACTCAAGGAAACGTTTCCGGCCTAATGCCAGCTATTTAAACGAGAGAAAGCCATGCAAAAATAATATCAAGGCTTGTATATTTCTCTTCTAACTTTACAGTCTTTAAATATCATGAGCATATCGCCTAATATCATTTGAAAAATAGTTGGGTTTTTTTGCGACGCTTCAGTGAGGGTGAAATTGGAGGTGCAATTGCAAGTCATCTACATCGAGCTACTCAATAATACGTCCTATTACTTCATTTTCCATTTAGATGATCCAATCGATACAAGTGCTTCGATTTCATCTTCTGGAATTAGAAAAGGTAAGTGGATGATCGAGGTATTTAACAACGATTTTTAACATCATAGTTATTTAGAAAGTCAGTTATTAAGACAATTCGTACGGATATGTTTGGTCAATTTCGGATGTGATAAGAAATCATAGGCCTATATGCATAATTAGAAATAGGCCTACATTTGCGTTTAAATTACATTTTTTTTTCAGGTGCACGAACTTTGTGATAACTTCTGCCATCGGTACATAAGTTGCTTAAAGGGGAAAATGCCAATTGACCTAGTGATTGACGATAGGGATGGATGCAAGTCTGATTTCGACGACCTCTCAGGATCATCCACAAATCTAGCAGATCACGTGAGTGTTCTTATGTTACAATATTGTTATAATATTTTTTAATAGTTTGTTTCTTATGATTTGGTGATATTTAGGCTTGTGGTGTTCCATCCGCTACTTTCTGCTCTTTATTTCCATTTAAGTGAATGTCCCCTCATTTTGCACCACCCTCTCAACATTTAAGTGCTGATATTGTAAAGGCAGTTTTATATCCCCCAAGGCCTATTTTCAGCTTTTATTTCTCCAACCACCCTTTTTAACAAATTAATATAATTTTGTTGTTGAGAAAGATTGTGTTAGAAACACAAAAGTAATTTAAGCTCTTGATGTTTTTTTTGTTTTGTTTTTTTTTTATCAAAGATTAGATTCTGAACTATTTTAATTGTTACAAAATGTCTTCACTTTTCTGGAACCAACTGTATGGTTTCCTTTAACATCAATTTAAATGTGGCACCTTTAGGATAATTCTAGTGCTGGTGATAATGATAACATTGTCACTTTTAACAACTGTGGTGGTGGTGATGATGATGATGATGATAATGACGCTTTGCCTGGTGAAGGGGCCAGGTGGTGGGGCACTGTTTGTCCCTTTCTTCCCCCCGTCCTGCCCTCTTAAGGCTTCTGATGATCTGTGTTTTATTTGCATGTGAAAGCTGCATTGTCTTTGAACTGATTAGATTATTATTGTCAGTGGGGAGGGGGGTCTTTGTAAACACAGCGCACCATAGTGGGTCCCTTACTGTTACACTTCCCTTGGCCAACAGCCCTCCCTCTGTCACGCCGACAAAGGAACTCCATTTCAAAAAAATAATGAGGCTGTGTAAAACCTTAAGTGTTTTATAAGGTGTGTCTGACCACCTTCACAAAGCCACAGAAACACACGTGTCTGCAGCCTTGCACATTTTTATATTTACCTTCATAAGAATATTAGGAGTAAGATGTAGATGTTAGTAAGAGGAAAGTCAAGGTTTGAGTTTTTTTTAATAAATGTCTTAAGGTCTTTCTAGAAATGTGAGGCTCTGTGCTGATCAACATGCTACGTGGAGAAAAAAAAACAGACGTCACTCAGCACCCTTTCTGGTTCAGAAGCCAAAGAAATATTTATTGCCTTCCTCCAGGCCTCTGCCAAATGTCCACACACTCCCTCCCCTTTACTCTTTCCTGCGTTTGCTTTCAAAGACTTATTCAGCCGCTGAATCATGCGTGCAGTGGATCAGTGTGTGTGCATAGACAGAGAGAGAGAGAGAGAGAGAGAGAAAAGAAGAGAGAGACACAGCTGTGTACGCGACTGAGGGCCTGGTTGTAGTAGACCCAGGCCAGGGGGAGGGAGAGGGTTGTCTGTGCCTGATTCTGAGGCACATTCTCCGGCAGTGCATCATCCGCCTTGTCCTCCAACGCAATAGCTCATGTAGTCCTTGTAGTTCTGCACTTGAACCCCGGAAAAACATCTTTTTTATGGCTGACCACAACTGTGTGTGTGTATTTGGGGGGTGGGGGTCCCAAAGTACACTGAATTTATGTGTGTGCTTATGTCCTCTCATGATGTGGTGAGTGTTCACCAAGGCAGTTCGTGCGATTCTTAAGCTGATAGCCGTTTTTACAACTCTGTGATGGCTTCATCCAGCAGTCTTTATGGCTGGCCTGTATTGGTCATCTTAAATCCAAAGGTCTCATCACCTGAACTCGCCGCAGCTGTCAATGTTGCTCCGTGGTCGTAACATAGTCCTTTTAGGAACCGCCTTTTCCATCTCACATTTACAGCCAGTCAGTTATCTAAACCCACTTTCTCCACATAAAAGTTTTGTGTCAGTAATCATCTAAAATGAGCTGTTCTAAGCAATCTTTTTTTTTTTTTTGAAATCCTTTTTGGTTGTTTACTGAGAGCTACATCCAATTTATATCAGTACACATTCAGCAATTTACACAATTTCCTTATTGGGTGTGATTCTTCTCATTTTTGTTGTGAGAGTGCAAATGAGCTTAATAAAGAGATATGGAGAAAAAGAAAGAGAGAGAGAGAGGGAGAGAGAAAAAGGGAGAAAGAGAGAGAGGTGGGGTGAGCACCTTTGTGGATGCCCCATGGAGACAAGCACACTGTTTTCTAATGAGGATCCAGTGAAGGGCACGCATTCATGCCGTCTTGTATTGTTGCGATGCTTATTCTGGCAGCTCTCAGGGCCCCCTTATCTGATGGCCATCCGGCAAACAGCTGACGCTAAGAGTGCTGAAGAGGGAGGCCGACTGTTTGTCTTCGGCTTGAGCCCGTCTAAGTGCCCTCGCCCCTTTGCCCAGATAAAAAACCGCCGTGCCCAAGACAGGACAGCAGTATTTGCCGGTCAGACACCAGGCGAGAGGGAGAGACAGAGAGAAGCAGAGAGAAAAAGAAGAGAGAGAGAGAGAGAGAGAGAAGTGACTGTACTGCTCTGTGCTGTTGATCCATCTCTGCTTCCTATCTCAACGCGTCTCTTGTTTCCGAGAGCCTTTTCGCCTTCTAGTGGCCACCACACAGCTGAAATCTTCTCTGGAGATCTGCTCCCAGTTGAGAGGAACAGAAGTTGAGCTTGGGGGAAAATGGTAACTAAATTGTTGGCTTGTTTTGTGGGTTGGTGGGTGATGGTGGCTGTTCTAGTCCTTTTAAGGCATTACCATACGTCACTCTGGGTGATGAGATTGTGTTGATCGTCACGCCTGAGTTTGATTTTTTATTGGTGGTGCCCTGGTGTACCGGCATCACTTCACTTGCTTTGTGTGTGACATCCTGGAGTCTTTCTTTTCTGGGCAGTTTCTCTTGACATCTAGTATAAACAGATGTGTAATGGACAACTCTAGCACTAGTGCTGCCATACCAAATTAGTCTGGCTGTTGAAATGATGCTGCAGTCTGTTTAAATGATGTTGAACTTTTGTATAAATGGCCATCCACAATGAAGACATCATTTTCTCTTTTTCATGTTGATTCATCCACTTGCGTGGTTGTGGCCCCTGGGGATCTGCTGGTGTCCATCTCTGCACCGTAGAACCCTGCAACCTGGAGAGATCTGGACGATGCACACTCAACCCCATCAGTAGGAACGCCAGGCCCTTCCAGTGGGGGCCATGCGTCTCAGAGTGGAGACAACAGCAGCGAGCTCGGTAAGGAAACAAATGTTTTGGGTTTTTTTTATTTGCAGTTTACCTAGTTTTATGATAAATATCTAAAAAGGTTAAGAATTTTTAGTTCAGCTGACCCAATAATCAAGTTTAGATGTTTCAGTGTGTAGAAAAGGGAATTAATTAGTTGTTCTCGTTGTTGCTGTGCTATTAGGTGTGGGTTGTTCCATGTTTACAAAGTCATGAATTTGTCATTCATCTGTCTTCTGAAATCACGTTTATGGCTAAATATAATCTGTGTGTGCTGGAACGTGGATGAATTCTAAACTGTGTGTTGATGCTGGTTTCAACTGTAAACATTTAAACTGTGGGGATTGGCACTGCCTTGCTTTTTTTGAACTTTGACTTGATGAAACCTATCAGGATCAAAGTGCATGTTTTGGCCCCTTTTTGAAGCTGCCTGTGATCAAAGAAGCCAAGCTGAAACATGCCCTCGCCGTAACCCCTCCACCGGCTTTTGTTTTCTTCATATTAGCATTTCTGTTTTGTTAAGTGTGTGAGCTTACGGTGGCCAGAGGTTTGCTAATTAATTTCAACACCACTTTTTGCTGTAACCTCACCATTTGGCAGTGGAGGCCTTTGGCTCTTACAGTCCAGTGTTGTTGTTTTTTGGCCAAGGAGGATATATGGTTTTCTGACGTGTTTTTGTTTTTCTCACACGTTGCCGCAGTAAAAATAGAGTTAAAAGCCCTGTTCCACTCCTGGCCCATCAGGCAACAAAAGCCAAGGCACTGACAGGAACAATAGGAGGATGCTTTGCACGACAAGAGAAATTCAGTGGGAGAAAAGAATTGCGATGCACATTCTTTTTCCACACTCTCTCTCTTTCCCTCACTCTTTCTCTCTCTCTCTCTCCCTCTCTTTTGTTCTTTACCCTTTCCGAGGGGAAGGGGATCCTACCCAATATGTGTGCCGCTGTTGCACTGTAACTCATTGTCTCTGCTGTACAAAGTGCAACCTGCTTCTGTGGCCAGAGAAATGTGTGCTATGAAGGTATTCGGGGTGCTGGAAATGCGGACTATGCCCAACAGAGAGAGAGGAAGAGCATGGGGTGAAAGGGCTTTTTTTAAACAGCAGTGGGGTGCGATGCTGGGTCCACGGCCTTTTGACCTGGGGGGGGGGGAGCGCAAAGGAGAAGGGGACAGAGAGTGACCCCCGCCAGGCCTGAAGGACAGGGACACTTTAAATACGAGTCACAGAAGGAGGAGGAGGGGGGGGCTAACCCCGGAATGATCAGAGGCCAGCTCGCCGCTCAGGGAGATCTGAGGCCGGCCAACCTGCTGCTTCTCCTGGGGCCACTTTGGCTTGTTTTCTCTCTGTCCCCACCACACCCCCCTTCATCTCTTTATCATTCAGGAGCTGGTCAAAGTAAACGCTTTTAGCATCGGAAGTGAAAAGAGAGGGGAAGGTGTGGCGGAGGGTGAAGGGGTAGGGGGTCGGGTTGACGCCAGCAGCCCTCGGTCGAGTTCAGAGGTAGTTCGGAGGGGGAGGTGGGGGGTGGAGGGGTAGGGGGTCGGGTTGACGTCAGCAGCCCTCGGTCGAGTTCAGAGGTAGTTCGGAGGGGGAGGTGGGGGGTGGGCTTCAAAAGCACCTGCTAGCGTTAGGGGGGCAGCTTTTGTTTTGCACACACACACGCATACACACCCGTGAGCCACCCACACCCTCTCTCCCCGACTGGGTCCTGTACTGTTAACAGCACCAGGAGGGAGAGGGAGGCAGTTTGCACTGGTTTCCTGGGAGACATGGTGAAGCTTCTTCCCATGGAAACCCCTTCAGTGGTTTAGCTGTGGTCAGTTGTGTGGTGGCGACTGTATCTATGGTTGCACAGCTTATCATCCCCCTCTGGCTTCTCTCTCTCTCTCTCTCTCTCTCTCTCTCCCGCTCTTACTCCTGCTCTCTCTCTCTCGCTCTCTCTCTCTCTCTCTATATATATATATATATATATATATATATAAAATCTCGGTCCATTGTGGCCAGTGGTTTTTGTTTTACTAAAACCTCAGTTACATCATTGATCAGGAGGGTGTGTGTGTGTGTGTGTGTGTGTGTGTGTGTGTGTGTGTGTGTAGGGTGGGGTGGATGGGTGGTGGTGGTGAGCTAACGGGGCTAGAGCCATGCCAAACATTTTTGGTCGGGGGTCGCAGTGTCAGGAGGGGCAAAGGAATGCTCATCACAAAGGCCAAAATAAAAACAAAAGGGAGAAGAGTGAGAATTTTCCGCCCCTGCACACTCCTTTACAAGTTAAAAACTCAGATAAAGGCGACAGGAAATCTTTCAGCCCCTTTTTGTCAAGAGGCAGTTTGTTGAGTGTAGATTATAGCCCTCCTTCCAACACATGGTATTGCATTATGGAACCACAGACCATAGTAAACAAGCCTTTATACACACAGTGAATGCAGTGTGTGTGTGTGTGTGTGTGTGTGTGTGTGTTGGGGGGGGGTGGTTGAGGGTTGAAGGGGTGGTGGCGGTGTGTGTGTGTGTCTGTGTGTGTGTGTGTGTGTGTGTGTGTGTGTGTGTGTGTGTTGTTGACAGAGTCAGGTGCATTTTTAGACCGTGCGCGACTGGCAGGATAATCACCCTATCTGTCACAGCCTGTGGCGTGAGCAGTGCGCAGTGTAAAGAAGCATCCCCGGTGATAGATTGAGGTCGCGACAAGCTCATTAGGCAGGCAGAGAGGGTGCGCTCGGCGTTCGGCGCTCCGCGTACTGGGTGGCACTTATCAGTTCGGCTAGCCTCCCTCTGTCTCCAGGACATCTTGCCACAGGCAGCACAACGCTGCACTGCGTGCCATAGCCTCTGCCGCTGCGTGCCATAGCCTCCGCCGCTATGCTATCAGCGCCACCTTCCCCTGCAGCCAAAAGATAACGGGGGGGGGGCAGAGAAGCCTCTATTTGATTTTTTATGACTTCTTAAGGTGGGAGAGGCCGCACAGGGCATCACTTTAGTGCTGTACACTTTTTGATCGCCTGAGACCCAATCTATTTTTTATCACCGCGGCATCACCATGCATGTTGTCCTGTGTATGTGTACCTTGAGAATAAGATGGGGGGAGCACAGAAGGTGAAAGAAGGGAAGGAACAGAGGAGGGGTGGGTGTGTGGGGGGGGGGGGGGTGGGTGTTGGTGGAGAGCCTCTTTTCCATATCTTAGGGTGCTGTTTTTCTCCCCAAACTGCCGGGGGGCACAGTCCAGCCTTCCCCGAGGCAGTGGCACCCCCCTCTGCGTCACACGCGAGAGAACAGCAAAGAGAGAGATAGAGAGAAAGAGAGGGAGAGAGGGAGAAAGGGAGGGAGGGAGGGAGAGAGAGAGAGAGTGGACAGCCAGCAGGCCACGGGCAGGCAGGCTGGCTGTGGGAGCCCTGCCCAGCCGCCCCTTCCAGAGTGCACAGTCACACAGGCTGGATGGGCCCATGTTGCCAGGGAACAGTCAGAAGCGATTAGCGTTGGGTAGGATCTGCCCTGCGGCCTTCCCTCTCTGGAGCACCGAGAAGGGAGATGGTGGAGAGAGGGAGAGAGAGAGGGAGGAGGAGAGGGAGAGAGAGAGGGAGAGAGAGAGGGAGGAGGAGAGGGGGTGTTACTGTGGCTCCTCTGCAGATGTAATGAGGATCTTTCTTCTCCCTGTTTCCCTTTGGTTCTCTTTCTTTCATATTTTCTTTCTCTCTTTGTCTTTTCTTTCTCTCATGGCTGTGTTCTTTGAGCTATTGCCAGTTGGAAATTTGTTTTAACTTTGGTGAAACTGAGCTGTTCATGATAAGCAAATAATGCCTAATTTGCAGTGTACTTCAATTGAAAACCAATAGCTGCCAAACAAGACCCACCTACATAAAGTCAAACAAAACTCTCAGTTATCTGATCTGCTTTAAAATGTCAGATGTACTTTCTTGATATCCTGCCATTTTAAGTAACAACAGTAATGGTGTAGTTATATGCTCAGACATGGAGAATTGCAAGTGGATGTCTAAGGGCGATGCTCTCTGGCCTGTCCTTGACTTGGACTTGATTACACCATCATCCAGGCCTAAAAGCGTTGTCCCCCTCTCCTCCCCTCTCCTCTTCTCTTCTCTCCTCTCCTCTCTATCCCCATCTCAAATCCCCCAATGCCCCTATTGCCCCAGCCAACTCCGCCCCTGCCGATTTGAATGTCATTATTCATTAGCTGCAATATTTATGCGTGAATATGGTGCATATAGGCGCCCTTTGATTGATGCATCCCCAAAAACAAGGAGACATGCCAGGGTGAATCTTAAGAAAAGTAGGGTTCCTGTCACGCCCTGAGGGAGGAGTCTCTCAGATGCATTATTCACACGCCCTCCAGGCAGGCTTTCAAGGCATCTACACCCTCAGGGCAAGAAAAATAACCATGACTGTTAAAAGTAAATCATCTCTGCTGATGCACAATTAATGGTGGGATGGAGAGATAGAAGGAAAGATAGAGGGAGGGAGGGAGAGAGGGAGGGAGGGGGATGGAGGGATGGATGGAGATGGAGGGTCAGAAGGAGTGAGGTTGTTCATGGTCGGGATGAAAGAAAGGAAGCCTGAGTTTAGACAGACCTCCTGTCTGGATGCAAGTCTCCATGCAAGTTTCCCTGCTGACATCAAACAAGGTCAGGTGCTAAGCAGAGTGCTAAGGGAGCAGACCTGTGAAGGTCTTTCAGATGTTGCCCATACATGGGGAGTTGAGAGGGAGAGCAACTGGGGCACAAAGCATACGTTCTGATCCTGTGAAGCGTCTGGTTCCGGTACCAGTCCGGCTCAGGTGTGGCGTGGATCCGGCAGCTCACCAGTCTATCCCCCACGGGCTCATATAGGACAGTGCAACAGCAGAGGAAGGCGAGTGTCTTCGCCCATAACAAGTAAAGCTGTGTTGTTTTTCACCGCTCTACACCATCTCATTAGCCTCTCTCTGTGTGTGTCAGTTATTTATTTATTTGTTTATGTTTTTTTCTTTCCTTCTTCCTCATATTCATCTTCTGCTTCTTCCTTCATTACACATCTGAAGAAAGCCCTTTTTCGCTCTCTCGCCATCAAGCAACAAGCGAGGCATCGCACATCAAAAATTCCCTTTATTATGATCCTGTTCCGAGTCTTACACGAGGCCGCATTATGTCAGTCGCTCAGGCTCGACGTTCATTACCTCGCGTCAAACACGCCGCTCACATTGAATTAATAAGACGAGAGTGTGGAGCGCTTCCCATCGCACTCTCTCTCTCTCTCTCTCTCTCTCTCCCAGCTCTCTTCATCGCTCTCTTCGTACGGCTATACAGGAATCGGGAAGGGGGGGGGGGGGGTTGGATTGGTGGAGGAGGGATTTTCACGTCTTGTGTTTTTTTTTTTTTTCGTGGCGCCCTCGCGACTTGCTGGGCCCTTCAGTGTCCATTTGCCGTGATTTGGAGTGATGGCGCCAAATCAACGGGGGCATTCCAGAGGTGACCTCTCTATCTCTCTCTCTCTCTTTTCACTCACTCTCTCTCTCTCCTCTTGTTGTCTACCCCAGGAGACGGTATGGAGAACAGCTTGGCATCGCCGGGCACGGGCGATGAGGATGACCAGGACAAGAAGAGGCAGAAGAAGCGTGGCATCTTCCCCAAGGTGGCCACCAACATCATGCGGGCATGGCTCTTCCAGCACCTCACGGTAAGAGGAGAGCTGCCGCACAGACGGACACTGTCTGTCTCCGTTTTAAGCCTCTTTCTCACCTCACCTTGCTCTCTGTTTCTCCCTCTGTATCCCCTCTTTCCCTTCTTCCATCAGCTATTTGGTTTCATTCTCCATCGCTGTGCCTTCTATTTCATAAATCTTTCATTGTCATTGCTCATCCTTTTTTCTTTCCTTTATCATTCCCTTTCTCTCTGTCTGTCTCTCTTTCTTCCTCTCGTCCATTAGGCCTCCCTTTCTCTCTGACCTCCAGCCTGACGTGTTCCTCTCTGTCACTCTCGTGGCTTCTGCCTCAGTGATCTGAGGGAGGGCTAGCATTAGGACAGCGTTAGGACAGCGTTAGGACAGCGTTAGGACAACGCTATCTATTTTTGTTTCCCTTCCTCCCACACTTATTTTTATCACTGCAAAAGGACCCCTTTAGGTGCTCTAAAATGATGCCTAGAGCCGATGTTCACATCCTTAAGAAACTACACACCCCTCACGTGAAGTGTTAAACATCCACACTGCTCCCAAACGCCTACCACCCATGACCACATTACCCCCATCGTCAACAACAACACAGTACATCCTTTTATCCGCAGAAACATAGCACTCGTTCTCCCCCTTATTTCCTCTACTTCCAGGTCCCTCTACCCCCCCCCTCTCTCTCTTTTTCCTGGAGGACCCTGCTGGCCTTAGATGTTTTTGCGAGTTGCCTTGAATGGCACCGGGCCGTTGAAAGGCCCACACAGGTCTCGTATGCCGCATTAATTCCTTCCTTTTTTTTTGCCTGGGCCCACACCTTTATATTTCCCTGTGAAAAGAGGGGGTTAATTGAATTATCCCCTCTCTGTTCCCGGCCCCTTTCACTCTAATTTGTTAAGCAGGAGTGTTTCCCATTGCAGGGTGTGTCGCTGAAAAGTAAGTGAGGGGACTCGGGGCTGCCCCTGAATGGCGCGCTGCAACACCCAGGCGATCAAGCATTCATTTGGGCTGTAAGAGAGAGCTGAATGGAGTGGGATTACGTTTTGTCCAGCTCCACTGTGAGCTACGGGACGAGGGGTGAGGGTGGTGGTGGGGGGGGGGGCTTTCAACATATGGTCTTAGTGCTGCAGCTTTTGTGGCCTATTCTGAGGTTCGGTCGAAAGAACTACACCCCCCTGTCCCAACCCCAGCCACTACCACCAGTCCCTAAAATAACCCCCAGAAAGGGCTGAAAAACTGGGGTGTGAGGGAGTTTAGATTCAGGTTAACACCGTTTTAACTGTTGGGTTTGTGCCAAATATTCATGGAGGTCTCCTCCACAGGAGAAGTAATGATAATGAAGCATGTGTAACTGAAATATTTACAGTGATGCAAATTAAATTTCGCTTGATAGACAGAGAGAAAAAGAGTAAAATTTAGGCATCACAAATGTGTTCTTTTTTTTCTTTCCTGACTTTCATTGCATGTCTCGTCTTATACATTTGGAGTGTTTCTCTAAATGTGGTTTCTGGCTTACAGAATCAACATGAGGATAAAATTCCATCTGTTTTTACAACCTCCATCAATCAGTTACTTAACACACTCTTGTTGAATGTTCCTTACCTCGATCACATAAACACAGCACTCCAACAAATGCTGAGAAAGACACTGATTTGGTGATCAGATGGAGTGGTTTGTTAGGTGAGCTGCCTCGGCGTTGGTGGAACTCTCTGCGGTGTTAGTGTAGTCGCCGGGGTGCAGGGAAAGGGGGTGGAGCGTAGCATCATCCATCACTCCAGTGACAGGCTCCAAGCTGGGAGGCCATCATTAGCGGCAGAGTTGGGCTTTGTCACCCTCTGTGTGTGTGTGTGTGTGTGTGTGTGTGTGTGTGTGTGTGTGTGTGTGTGTGTGTGTGTGTGTGTGATGGTGTGTGTGGGAGTGAGAGAGAGAAAGGCCCCTGTTTAAAATGGAGTGCTCAGAAGCTCATCCCTCACCGGCAAACGGCAGGAGGTGGCTGCGGCCCTGACAGCGCCCGAAATGGGCGCACGCCCACGACCCTGTGCTCGGAACACCGTCACCTCTGTCTGCCATCTGCCACCCCAATGCCCCCGAACAACCCCCCACACCCCCCTCTCACACACACACACACACACACACACACACACACACACACACACACACACACACACACACACACACACACACACACACACACACACACACACACACACACACACACACACACACACACACACACCACCATCCTCCCTCCACCCGCCTCCCCAGTGTCACACAAGGCTCGGGGGCCAGGGGGGCCACAGCAGGGCAGGCCCCATTCGGGGCCCCAACAAAGGCCGCCATTGTCCTCCCATTGTTTTTTATGTATCATTCGTCAAATAATGTCAAATAATGTCAAATAATGTCAAACAATGCCGCGCACTCTCAGCCAATGGCACGGCGGGGACATGGCCAGATCGGCGGCAGGCATATGGGAGGCCCGGAGCGAGTTACGGAGACAGAGAGAGAGAGAGAGCGAGAGAGAGCGAGAGAGAGCGAGAGAGAGAGTGCGGATAGAAGCCTGTCATCGGGGCCACCGATGTCATTTCCTGAGACCCATTCTCAGCTGCCAAAGACTCGGTTTCAACTCGCTGCTGCGCTGATTGCATGTTATGTTTTTGTGGGCCAGAACGTCATTAAGGAGACATTTCTGTTTTAGAGAGGGGAGGTTTGACATTGTTCTTATGTGGTTCTCCTCTTCTTTTTGGCCCCCCACAGCACCCGTACCCCTCTGAGGAGCAGAAGAAGCAGCTTGCCCAGGACACAGGGCTGACCATCCTACAAGTGAATAACTGGTGAGTGACCTCTGAACTTGTGACCCTGCCTTCACAGCTAGCCTCCTCCCATCCCTTGCCTTCTTGTCTTTTATCAGCTTTTATCATGGCACACATTCTCCAGCCCTCTCCTCACCCACCCGCCCCCACACACACACACACACACACACACACACACACACACCGTCAGAGTCAAAAGGCAGTGTCACTGCTGCTACATAAGCCTCTTATGAAGAGGTCACTCACAGACCAGAGACCCGGATATCTACGAAGCTCCTATCAGTGATACTGACAGAGATTGCATGACATAGCCAGTGGGTGCATTTCTGAGGGAACTCAGGGTGTTATCTGGAAATGCCTGAGGAACTGGTGGTTGTGTTGAGTTCCCAGGCAGAACAGGAACCCATGGTGTCATGGATATTTTCACCCATTGGGTTGTTCTTATTACTGGTAAAGGAGTGTCTGAAATGATCATATCATTGAGGAAGGAAAAAGATTAGGTTATTAGTTTAATGTGGTAGTATATAGTTACCCAAGCAGAGAAGACTGTGTTTAGACTCGTCAATAATAAATCAAATTATCATATCAGACTTTTTCTATGAGAACATTCACCTTAAATTCTCTTTAGTGATGGGTTTTATGAGCTTGTAATGAATTTCCTTTTGTAGGTTGAAGGCTGAATAGTAAATCACGCTTCAAAATAAAATCGTCAGATAAAACGCCAAATTAACCGTAACAACTGTATGTATCAGTCGGTGATAAAGCACCCCGTAATTTCACGTAGCATTAAAGAAAAACTGCTACGGTTGAGTAACCTTTGTCAAGTCTTCACTGAAGTGTCTGTCCTCTGGATCAGACGCAGCATGCTCTTCCCCTCAGAAAATGAGTTATTTGAGGAGACCATCAGCTGTCTAGCCCTCAGGCCATCAGTGCGTTTAATAATCATGTTATAATGTTAGCATTAAGCTAAGTTCACTGAGGGTGTCATATGGCAATACGAAACGTCTGTGTCTGAGGCACTTTCATCCCAAAGGTCTTAAGGTAGCAAATCTGCAGTTGAAGCAACATTATTCGATTGACATTAAAGATTTTCTACACAGTGGTCGGATAAATAAATTGAATTGTGTGACTCAATAATGTTTTCTTGGATCTCTCCAGGTTCATCAATGCCAGAAGAAGAATAGTCCAACCAATGATTGACCAGTCCAACAGAGCAGGTAATTTCTTTTTTTTCCAGTAGTAACCCACTCCACTGGCTTCACTCTGTACTTCTCAGATGTTCTCTGCAAATACCCAAGTCTGTATTGATTTTAATTCTGGACACATTTACTCCTCCAGTGAGCCAGGGATCAGCTTATAGCCCTGACGGCCAGCCCATGGCGGGCTATGTCCTAGATGGCCAGCAACACATGGGCATTCGACCAGCTGGTAAGATCATCCTTCTTTACCACTCTCAAACACAGTTTAAGCTGCAGTCCTAGATTACAATCAATCACACTTCTTTGTCAAATTCACCAAATTCTCCTAACGTTCATCTAAATGTAGACCTATTGTGTGACATGATTGTGAGTGCTAAAAAACTCCTTTGATAAGAAACTGTACATGCTAAAAGCCTTCTTTATAGTCATCAGGATCTGCTGTGTGTGTTAACTCTGTGCTCCTCTGGCGGTTGTTGTCCTGCAGGGCCAATGGGTGCCATGGGGATGAACATGGGCATGGACGGGCAGTGGCACTACATGTAAACCCTCCCTCAGCCCTTTCCAAGCTTGACGTGAGGACCTGGTGGAGTACGTATTACCTCAATTCAATTTCCAATCTCCCTAGCATTAGCATTGCCCTCTCCCCCTCCTCCTCCTCCTCCTCCATCTATAACAGCTTTCACTCTATTCCTTTTTCCATTCCTCCCTATTTCTTTCTCATCTCATTTCCTCCCCGTCTAACGCTCCCTTTTTTCTTTATTCTGTGTGGGCACACTCTACAATCTTATTAAGAGTCTGGTAATCCTCCCTTACGCCACCCCCCACACCTCCAACCACCTTCACCATGAGTACCACCAACACCCCCATCTCTCTACCATTCTCTATCAGCCGGCTCGGCAATGCTGACAGTTCACAAATCAAGACGTATGGGCCGCCAGAGGCACCGGGGCATGGAGAATTTTATTTAATACCCACACTGCACTGCTCAATGAGCCACACTATAATGACACTTACCTTGATTAATAGGGCTCTTTATATGTAAATAGGTGCTGCCTTCGCTGTGGCTCCCCCACCCTTTGCTCCTTCCTGTTCCCGGCTTCTGGTGCTGGAGCTAGCGTTAGCGTTAGCACGGGTCTTCCTGCTGATCATAATTCTCAGCGCTCGCTAATGAAGTCCCGAAATAAGCGGGAGAATGCGGCATGGGGCCCCATTTTAAAGTGGACCCATAGAGACATCATGTGCTCAACCTGGATAAATGCAGACTAAATCATTTTCGCAGACGATTGAATCGGGCCGCTTTTATTGGATTATCATTGACCAGTTACTGTAATGGCCTCGTAAGCGGGGGATGTTTTGCGCTCCTAATTTCATCTTTGGCAACACCATATGCTGATTGTGTCACTAAATTATCGCAATCATTAAATGTGGTGTTTTGGCATAATAGTGTATGCAGTGGCCCATTCAGTGATGGCCTATACCATGCAGGACTGACTTATGTCTGGTAACATCTACAGATTTGTGTTTTGCTTAGACAGTTGGACTGCAGTTCCAGGTCTGCTAATTAACTGCCATCTCATGCAATAACCAGCTAGCTCAAGCATTACATGAATACAGCTTATACGCATCCCAATGCCATCCGTTCACAAGCACACAAGCATGTCTATATACACCATACGGCCATTCACAGCATTATTTGGAAATAATTGTAGCAGATACTGAGTATATGTCCACTGTCATATGAGTCGTACCATGCGTCAGGCAATGTCATATGTGTATTTACAGTATACTATGTGCATGGTCTCTGTACTTACAGTAGAACGTCCCAGCAGCACGCTGCCGGGGTAGAACATTAATGGTCATGGAGCAGAGTGTCTAACTGCTGTATTTCTATTTTCTTTCAGGTGTCTGCAGTTCCCTCAGGGAAAGCTCCTCCCTCCATGGCCAGTGGTCCAATGAGAAGCCCGATCACCTTGTCACGACCTCCGACCTCCACTGATTCGACCAAGCTCACAGACAGTCACAGTCTTCCTGGAGCACGACAACAGACTTGACCCGTGTCCCCACTTCCACACCCAGCTCCACCTCCACGTCCACGGACCACCACCGACCCCCCCCAGCCTCTACTGAGCCCTGTCCTCACTGTCTCCTACCTGGGCCCAGCAAGAGGACTCCCTCCCTCTCTCTCCTGCCTTCCTGCTCGCCTTCCCCTGCTCCTCTGGACATCCACAGCTACAGCAGCAGAGAGCCCAGCTCGTAGCAAAATGTGTACAAATAAAAAAAGACAGAAGACTTTTCACTATGAAAATATTCCTTCAGAAAAGAGGAATAAAAGCTGAGATGACCTCTGGTGATTATTTGGAGATGGAGGATTTCTTCTGGTTTTTGTTTTTCCCTTTTAAATTATTTATTTATTTTTTACGATAAGATGGAGCACGAGGACCAGAATTTCCTTGCACTTTTTTTCTTGACCACAGACCAGCTGACACACAGCGAGCTCTCTTTCTTTCTTAATCTCTCTCTCTCTCTCTCTCTCACACACACACACACAAATTATACCATGAACACACATGCACACACACACACACACACACACACACACACACACCATCACATTACTTTCTTAAGGGAACCACTGTGGAATACAAAAAGAAATGCCCCTAAATTTATGATAAATGTTAAAGTGATCTGTTTCCCTTTTTTCTTTCTTGAATGTGTATACAGTATATTGTTTGTAAAATATAATAGCCCTTAGAGTTTCTCCCCTCCCACCCTGACAAAAGGACTAAAGTCAGACTGAAGAGATGGCCATTTACTGTTATCTCAAGATGACCTTTTGTGAAACTCTATTGCCCCCACACAGGATTCACAATTCTATTTTGATTTTGTTTGGTTTTGTTTCTGTCTTAAAAATGTTATAGACAGATAATTGTGACTGACAGGGTAAAGATGGACTACGTGTAGATAGCTTGGGCTAGTCATGTCAAAGAGGACAAGCTTGAGAACTCCTTGAGAATTAAAGTAAATGGTGAAATGCTTGGGGATGTGTTAGAAGTATTGATGTAAATTTTGATCCAGTCAATCTAGTTTTATTTTATTGTTCTGTCAGGTAAATGTTTGTTGATGTCAACTCCTCTCCCCGTCACTGTACACGCTCTTTTTATTCTCCCTCGGCAAAGAGAGTTTGTCTTTTAAAAACATATTTCTATGAATTCATCTGTGACTTTTTCTCGTAATAAATACTTCGTTTTTCATACCAAGGGTATCTGTTGATGTAAAATGAAATGTTGGTACGATTTACCTCATTCGAAACATTAATGCATTAAGATATGCTTCCGCATTGTGTTTATTATGGTAAGGCCGGGTTGAAGGGGGAAATGGCGCACGACCATTTTAGATGTATAGGCCTAATACGCTCATGGTAAATTCAACTTCGCCCATATATCTAAAAGCACAATGTCAAAGCGTAGCCTAGATAACAAAAACGTTTTCTCTTTGAAAATATATTTAGCCTGTATGAATTAGGCCTACATTGCCTGGCCATAGTGGAACAACAGTAGTATTTAAATGAGGACAAACGGTCCATTTTCCAACTATTTTTCTTTGCTTTGTAAAAAAAAAAACATCCACACAGGCGGATTTAAAATTGCAAGGCCCTAGTGGTTTATG
This sequence comes from Alosa alosa, assembly GCF_017589495.1. Taxonomy (NCBI): domain Eukaryota; kingdom Metazoa; phylum Chordata; class Actinopteri; order Clupeiformes; family Clupeidae; genus Alosa; species Alosa alosa. Next base: position 21,120,871 of record NC_063196.1, read on the forward strand.
AAGATCACTATACGGAAAAGTTTTCCGTTTCAGCAGACTTCTTGTACGACTTAAGATGACGGGCGTGATGAATGAGCAAGGCGAACTAAAAATAAGACACAGTAGGCTAGACTAGCTAGAGCTTCAAACTTAACCGAGAAGAACACGTCATTTTACATTCCAGTCATCTGCGCTTACTGTGCATAGCTTAGGCTACTGTAGCCTCCCTACATTACATGGACTTATCCCTTTTAAAATGTGGATTATCCAATGTCGTGCAGGTTATTTTACAGTTGTAAATATGAGATAAAAGTAAGCTTAAACAGGATAGGAAAAATATAATTTAGTAGAGAATAACTCCACGAGGACATTTGCCTGTGGTGTACAGGTTTTCGGGTATTTTGGCTTTTCAGGTTGAATTGCCCCACATTTCCTATATCTTCTCCACAAGGTAGAGGGCCAAAAAGTACCGCAGTTCGGTGATCATTTATCAATGTCAGCTGCGTAACGATCTTCTGTGCAGTATTGATGAGAGGAATTACATTAGCGCTAAAGGAGAAACCCATAGGCACAAAGAAATGTGCAATAACGCCAGGCCCCATGTCTCATGCATTTTCTCCCCTATAATACAATTATCTTATTTTCTTTCTTTCTCATTTCTCTTTCATTTTTTTCTTTCGGTCTTTAATTCCATATAGACCCAGTTGTAGTCTCAGTTATTCCCACGAATGAAAAAAAGCGCAATAAAAAATGTAGAATTATATTATTTTGTATTTTTAATAATAATAAGAGAAAACGATCGTACTGGTTAAGCAACATTGAGATTATTCTCAATTTTAAATACCATGCAATGCCATATGTTTTTTTCCCCTTTTTTCCAAAACGAAATGGCATGACGAATTCAAAGTTATAGCACGCGTAATTACCCCTAGGTCTAATGTCACATCATATGTTCGCTACATCCAAGGCTATACAGTGAGCCTTGCAGACAAAAATAGATAGGTCTATGTTATTGTTTCTAACAACGCTTTTTTATTTTATCCTTAAGATTTGCAGTTTACTAAAACTATTATAACAAGTTAATAACCCGGTGCTATACATGCGCCTACAATGACGAGCATTTTTATTAATCATGACCATTATTTTATCATAATTATCATAACGAAGAGGAATCTAAAGATAATACATTTAGATTTAAGGGGGTATGGATGGGTGACATTAAACCACAAGCAAATAGGTCTGTCTTTATTTCTATCAGATAGCCTGTATTTTTGTATTATTACAATGTATTTGAGACCAGTTTTTAAAAACTGTCGTTTGCTAAAAATGCTTCTTATACCCTGAATATGCCTTACAAAACCAAGAGCTTAATTTTGCAGTAAAATCATTTTGTAATTCCGAGATGACATAAGTGAACTGTCTGCTGCACCGTGATGGAAAGCCCTTCCCAGAGTATGCTATTCGAGTGTATTCCGTTTCAGTGTAATGCATGCAGGCTATTTAGATACACAAAATCTCAAAGTATGGCCTCGGTGGCGGTGCCGGAGATAAATTTGTTTTGAAGGCTGCCGGAAACCAGCGCATATCTAAATGAAATATGGGTCATCCTTCCCGCAGTATACGGAATCACGTGGGAGCAGCAGTCATCTTCGGAAGCTCTTGCAGTCACGGGCGTATAGAGCGTGGTGAAGAACACTGACCCTGTCCGTGTTGTCAACTGCCTGCCCGTGTGATGCATGTATACAAAGCAATCCATCAGTCATACGGGCAAGTATTGATCATCATGTCTTAAATGTAAGCTTCATCATTTACTTATTTTTGTCTTATGCAGGAAAAAAGTCCTGCTTTTCATTCCCTCATTTTCTTCATTTTTTTCTTTTGAGCATTTTTCATCTTCTTGTTTGATCTTGTAATTTTCAATTACTGTCATTCTGTAAGGTCTGCTTATTCAAATATACACGCCAGTCCAAGTATGTCCACTTGACTGACAGAAAGTGTGTGTGTGTGTGTGTGTGTGTGTGTGTGTGTGTGAGAGAGAGAGAGAGAGAGAGAGAGAGAGAGAGAGTGTGTGTGTATGTGCGTGTGAGTGTGTGAGACAGAGAGAGAGAGAGAGAGAAAGACAAAGTGAAAGATGCTGATACAGTTATTCCATGCAATATAAGACACTAGTAGCGAGTAGCTTTGGAAATCTAAGTCAAACCCACAAAGTAAGACACTCCTGCGTAAATGGATAGCAACTAGCCTACACAATTAGCCTAATAACCACAGCATGTCATCACAATATCCGCTGATCATATAATTGATAACTACTGACCTGCCAACGCCATGTAATTAATGCAAAGACAGTTTGCAGGAACTGTAAAGATGACAGTCGTTTAGAGAGAACACCTATATACCTACACCTACAACACACATCTCCATTTTGGAAATCTGAGTGACGGGCCCAGTTGAAACAGCTGAGTCGAGATTGTCAAACTCAATCTGCGCTGTGTATATCTTATTTCCTCCTGAATCTCAAGGCAGTCGTTTGGCGAGCTGGAATGCAGTCGATGGATGTTTATTCCCCTCAGTGCTATGGCTGTCTGGGAGCGATGGCTGTTTAAATTTGGGATCGGGGGCGAAAAAATCAGGTGGAGAGGCTGGCGCTAGGGAGACCACTCGTCAGATTTATTTACAGCAATACGTGCGCCAGGGGGTCAGGGGGCAAAGTTGAGCAAGGGGCCAAAAGAAGAGCTTGGTGGGTGCTTGCGCTGATCGCCGTGTTTAACGTGCTTGGAACCCTTACGGCAGGCTTTCCCAGAATCTCATGATAACTCTTCTGATACCCTGTGCATATATGTATATGTATATGCATATGCGCGCGCGCGCGCGCGTGTGTGTGTGTGTGTGTGTGTGAGAGAGAGAGAGAGAGTATGTAAACATAAGGGGCTATGACTTCAATGACTTCATTCTGGAAAATTAGCCCGAGGAGAAAGAAATATACTTGCACTTCAAAAGTATTTACTTATATAAAATGTCCTCATGTGAAGATGAGGTTTCTTCATATGGAGGACAAGACGATAATTTAAAACAAGCTCAAATGGCCTCCAACTATACCACACATATATGCACCATCACCAATACCAAACGAACGAAACAAAAACAGTCATAAAAACAAACAAACCATCAAACAGAAATGCAAACAACCAAATTAAAAACATGTTTGGATGGCATGAACCCAGTGTTTGCTTCACTCTGGCGCAACCACATTTCACTTCCAGTAACGATCAGCTGGAGAAGGATCCGGACAGTCACGCTGGACAGTGGGCTCGCAGTACCGGCCTGAGCGCGCAAGAATTGAAGTGACACATGTCGGTCCAGGTTTTTTCACCTGACAACTTTATTTTCACTTTTCTACAGATGCCTGACAGCCACACACGCGACTCTTGGCGTACATCGCGGGGCTTCTGATAACTGCTTCTGACGGCTTATTTACTTACAGCGCACTGATTCTGTGAACAACTCAGATGCTTTTTTTTTTGGAGTGGAGGTGGGGGTTGGGACCGATTTTGTGTTTGTCATGTCCATCTTGAGCAAAACTTAATTTTGTTTCTGAAGAGTTGTGCCAGGACATCATCCGCTACCTCACTGATTTCACTGTCATCCAGTCATCATTATTTTCAAAGCAAAACGTCACCTGAGAGGTACTGAAATGTATTCGCAGTTGCTAGGTTTTCCAGTCTGTCTTGTATTTGCATACTATTTATCCCTGTTGGTAGCTTCAATGGCACCGTGTTCGAGTACCTATTTATCAAGATATGTTTACATTAGCAAGCAGGGTAAAACCTAATTGCTACCATATGTGAACCTGTTTAAACGGAGTATGTGTTGACAAATTAGATATCGTGTATCAGTACAAATTAATGATAAATTATGGTTCAAAAGGTCGAGCCCAATATCCACAGCTCAAGCATGACTTTAATTATAAGACTATTTTGTTTGGTTACAACTGTCAAAAACACTTACACTTTAAGATGGAGGAGTATTGAATGTGAAATTAATTCAGCATTTGAAGCATCATTACAAATCTAATTGTTTATTCTGGCTATTCACAGTTTACAGCCCACCTACTTCACACAAGGACTTGAAAACAAACATTGCTCAGAAATAAACAATCGCAGATGTAAACCTTGCTAGTTTTATTCACACATAATTTACTCCACATACAACCATCCAAGGGCTCTTGCACAAGCACTCCATGATGTGTGGTGATATTATATTAAAAGGGTCTATCAATGAAAATAAGAAATACTAAAAAAGATGGCATTCTAGCTAGCCCTATCGGGATGTGGCCTTGATCTGGCCCTGGTCCGGTGTGGGGCCCGAGGAGCAGGGGGGCAATAAAGTGGAAAAAGCCCCAGACGTAACATAAACTCACTCAGGGGCCAAACCGAGACGTGACCTCTCCCTTTCCTGTCCTCCCCTTCAGGTCGAATGTGAGCAAGCCAGCGAGCAAGCGAGTGAGCACAGCGAGTGTATGGTGTGAGACCTCACCCAAACATC